>NC_043972.1:61346338-61373838 GCF_902148855.1 Sphaeramia orbicularis
ACACACACACACACACACACAGACACACACACAACACACACACCAAAACACACACACACAGACCACACACACACACACACACAGACACACACACAAACACACACACACACAAACACACACAGACACACACACACACACACACACACCACACACACAACACCAGTAGCAGAGCTGTGAACTCCTCTGTTCAGCCCAGGTGTGTCGTGTCTCTGCTGTCTGAGGGGTTGGTGGTCTTTGGGGGTTGGTGGTCTTTGGGGGTGGTGGTGGTCTTTGGGGTTGGTGGGCTTTGGGGGTTGGTGGTGGTCTTTGGGGGTTGGTGTTCTTTGGGGGTTGGTGGTCTTTGGGGGTTGGTGGTCTTTGGGGGTTGGTGGTGGTCTTTGGGGGTGGTGGGCTTTGGGGGTTGGTGGTGGTCTTTGGGGGTTGGTGGTCTTTGGGGGTTGGTGGTGGTCTTTGGGGTTGGTGGGCTTTGGCGGTTGGTGGTGGTCTTTGGGGGTTGGTGGTCTTTGGGGGTTGGTGTTCTTTGGGGGTTGGTGGTCTTTGGGGGTTGGTGGTGGTCTTTGGGGGTTGGTGGTCTTTGGGCTGTGTTCTCCTCTAATGTCCTGGAGTCATGGGAGCAGCTTTTCCTCCAGCTGTTTCACATGGAGGTGGACTCATCCTGGACCATTTTCAGTGTGAATGTTCTCTAAACTGGAACACCAGTGATGACAGCACAGCCTTCATGCCCTTGGCTCTGAAACATCTGCTGCTTGTCTGTGGTCAATCTTCTGCTTTAAACTCCATTCAACATCATACAGGTGAACCCTTTGTCCATTTAAGGGCACCATTCGTTCCTCACAAACCAGCTGTAACAGGTGGACTTCCTCTCCAGCTCAGTGGGTAGGCAGTACAGGGGTCCCTCAGGGCTCCTTCACTGCACATTTTTAGTTCACCTGGGTCAGCTCTCAGCCCACCTCAACATGGACTTAAGTTCTTAGACGGTAGTGCAGTCCTCGGTTTGCTCACATCCGACCCGTGTAGCCGTATAGTTAGAGAGGATACGTTTGTCGACTGGTGTGATACTCACAAACTGCAGAGTAACACCTGCAAAAGTGTGGAGATGTTGAACCCTGGAGCAGGGGTCGGCAACTTTAGACACTGGAAGAGCCGTTTGGACCCACAGAAAAGAAAAACAGGAGCCATGTGGACCCACAGAAAAGAAAAACCAGGAGCCCATGTGGACCCACAGAAAAGAAAAACCAGGAGCCATTTGGACCCAGAGAAAAGAAAAACCAGGAGCCATGTGGACCCACAGAAAAGAAAAACCAGGAGCCATGTGGACCCACAGAAAAGAAAAACCAGGAGCCATGTGGACCCACAGAAAAGAAAAACCAGGAACCATGTGGACCCACAGAAAAGAAAAACCAGGAGCCATGTGGACCCACAGAAAAGAAAAACCAGGAACCATGTGGACCCACAGAAAAGAAAAACCAGAAGCCATGTGGACCCACAGAAAAGAAAAACCAGGAACCATGTGGACCCACAGAAAAGAAAAACCAGGAGCCATGTGGACCCACAGAAAAGAAAAACCAGGAGCCATGTGGACCCACAGAAAAGAAAAACCAGGAGCCATGTGGACCCACAGAAAAGAAAAACCAGGAACCATGTGGACCCACAGAAAAGAAAAACCAGGAGCCATGTGGACCCACAGAAAAGAAAAACCAGGAACCATGTGGACCCACAGAAAAGAAAAACCAGAAGCCATGTGGACCCACAGAAAAGAAAAACCAGGAGCCAATTGGACCCAGAGAAAAGAAAACCAGGAGCCATGTGGACCCACAGAAAAGAAAAACCAGGAACCATGTGGACCCACAGAAAAGAAAAACCAGGAGCCATGTGGACCCACAGAAAGAAAAACCAGAAGCCATTTGGACCCACAGAAAAGAAAAACCAGGAGCCATGTGGACCCACAGAAAAGAAAAACCAGGAGCCATGTGGACCCACAGAAAAGAAAAACCAGGAGCCATGTGGACCCACAGAAAAGAAAAACCAGGAACCATGTGGACCCACAGAAAAGAAAAACCAGGAGCCATGTGGACCCACAGAAAAGAAAAACCCAGGAACCATGTGGACCCACAGAAAAGAAAAACCAGGAGCCATGTGGACCCACAGAAAAGAAAAACCAGAAGCCATTTGGACCCACAGAAAAGAAAAACCAGGAGCCATGTGGACCCACAGAAAAGAAAACCAGGAGCCATGTGGACCCACAGAAAAGAAAAACCAGGAACCATGTGGACCCAGAGAAAGAAAAACCAGGAGCCATGTGGACCCACAGAAAAGAAAAACCAGAAGCCATTTGGACCCACAGAAAAGAAAAACCAGGAACCATGTGGACCCACAGAAAGAAAAACCAGGAACCATGTGGACCCACAGAAAAGAAAAACCAGGAGCCATGTGGACCCACAGAAAAGAAAAACCAGGAGCCATGTGGACCCACAGAAAAGAAAAACCAGGAGCCATGTGGACCCACAGAAAAGAAAAACCAGGAGCCATGTGGACCCACAGAAAAGAAAAACCAGGAGCCACAAAACCCTGTTAACAACTAAAAGGAACAGAGGACTGCATATATGTATACATATAAAAACTATTTCTACTAGGTTCAGCACTGGACAGCGCTATGGTTACCTGTGCCATATGAACAGGTTCAGCACTGGACAGCGCTATGGTTACCTGTGCCTTATGAACAGGTTCAGCACTGGACAGCGCTCCGGTTACCTGTGCCTTATGAAACAGGTTCAGCACTGGACAGCGCTATGGTTACCTGTGCCTTATGAACAGGTTCAGCACTGGACAGCGCTCCGGTTACCTGTGCCTTATGAACAGGTTCAGCACTGGACAGCGCTACAGTTACCTGTGCTGTATGAACAGGTTCAGCCCTGGACAGCTCCAGGACAGTTTCTGTTCCAAATGTGTGCAGCCTGAAAAGAAAAAACACAGAAGTGTGTGTGTCCCAGGGAGGAGCCAGCTCGATCATTCAGTTGACAGAGCCGGCTCTTAGAGCCACACACCACTAACCAGAGTACAGGCTGTAACCTCATCCACTAACAAATGGAACTGACGTTTTTAAACCTTTCGCTGTTATTTTATTGAGCGACAAAAATTAAACACGTTTATTTTAATGTTATAGATTGCCATAATGTTGAAATTTAGAATTTCATTTAAAAAAAAACCACACAAATGAACTAATATAAAATACATTTAAATGAAATACTCCTTCTTCATGTTCCCACAGCCTCAGGAGCCTCAGCAGAGGGATGACCGAAGCACATGTGGGCCTGACCACCCCTGGACCAGAGTGTCCTGTGGAAAACCATGGGAACATCATCAAACAGGTTTCCACCTTTAAAGATCTAGGACAGACAGTTTGTCAGCGCCTCCACTTTCTCCACATACCTAGATCATACAGTGTCTGCGAAAATGTGATGCAGAATTTTTTTACAGACCAACCACTGAATCCATAAATAGGTAGAAGGGAACCTGCTGGTCTGGGAACCTGACCGCCAAAACCAGATCTCAAATCCACAATGTGAGAAGGACGGTAAGGAGAACTATGGGTATTCAACAGGAGTCACTCCACAGGCCAACAACATTCAGTCAGAAACAAACATGTTCTGTTTTCTGAGGAGGTTCTGCTGAACTCAGGGAGGAGCTACAGAGCGCCTCTACGCAGGATAACCCTTTCATGCATGAATTAGGAGGACCTTAGTCAATATTTTTTTCTCGAGTGTTTTTATTCCTCTTTAGGCATGAAAAAAACAATGCAATTGAAATGTTTTTTTTTAATGAACCTTTTTTGTGGAGTTACAAAAATGTCCACTCAGCTGGACACCATGTGTTTAATTTTTGAAGCAAAGAAACACGTATTTAAAACTCATCATCAGAAAGTGATAAACTGTGAAATAAAAACATGTTTAATGTCACTGATGTTTTCTCACATTTTATCATACTCTATTACTAGTTATTACTCATTTCATGGAGATAAAATCTGTCAGGATCTGCGTCTGGGTGACTCTTTGCTCCTCCCTTTAGTTATGGACCTGTGCCTGTGTGACCCTCAGCTCCTCCTTTTCATTATCATCATTAATCATCATCAGACTCACCTGCTGGCGCTGCGTGGCTGCAGCCAATTACCTTCAGCCTATTTAAGGCTTTGGTTTGCAGCCATGCAGCGCTGGTCCATTTCTCCATATCCTCTCCATAACCCGGACATTTATTCATCTCATCTACGGACTCTGACACAGGTTTTGTGTGTTTTTTTTCCCTATGGACTCTGATTTAGCTCTTGTGTTAGGTTTTCTGTTGTGTTGTTTTCATTTTTTTGTTAAATAAACTTATTTTTTTCCCTTCAGTACCGTGCATTTGAGTCCTCTCTTTTTCCCCGTCGTGACAAAATCCTCCTGAGACCCAGGAAATTGACAGTTTTAGCTTTTTTACGTTAAAAATTGTCTTGAGTGGAAACTGCATAATGCAAGTTTTTTTTTCAGATACATTTTAAAAATTATTTTAATTGATTGATTGATTTTTTTAATGGAATGTCCTTTGTAATGGACAGTATTTTTTAAGTTAAACTGTCAAACTTTTGTCCCCTATAGAGGACAAAATAAATACTGGGTCTCAGGAGGAGATGTAAAAAAAAACAAAAAAAAACAAAACAACTTTTTGTTTAAGAAAACTGTTAATTACAGTCTAATAACAATTACCAGTTAACATACACTCAAACCTGTCAGTGCAGATCAGGTTTATCTAGAACAGCAACTTTACAGTAACTGTATGAATGTCAGTGTATTATTATGGGATGGTGCGTAAGTGTCCACTGTGTTGGCTGATATGGAACTAAAACAACCAAACCCATGATTATACAAGAGAACAGCTGGAGAACAACTGTCCACTGGAGTGACCACTGGAGTGACCATTGGAGTGACCACTGTGCATGAAAGGGTTAATGAGTAACTCGTGCGTTGACCTGTGGGGAACCACAGGTTCTAGATCCTGGACGTCATCATTGTCAAAACCGAGGGTGGGATGTGAAAAGGGGGTGTTTTTAAAATCCACATCCAGACCCTGGGGGGTAACATCCTGGTCCTCCAGCACCAATATTTGTTGTGTATTCACACATGCTGTACCGCATTTGTCCAGCAGTCACCGCCAAAGTGTTCACCTGATTCTGGGCAGAGCAACATAATTGTAAGTAGGAGTGTGTATCGACAAGAATCTGGCGATACGATACAAATCACAATACTAGGATCACAATACGATATATCATGATGCTGTGAAAAAGGCAAATCTTTTTGTTTCTTTTTAAATGATTATTTCCTTGAAGAACTGAATTCCATCATAAATCTGCCCAATCCTAAACACATTTGTATTTGATCCCAACAGGATCTAATGTTCTGTCACCAAATGTTCAAACTGTGTTCAAACTGAAATTCTGTTTTCCAGACATTCCAGTTTCAGATCCTGTTCAAATGTTCACATTCTATTAGTTCACAACTAACATCAGAACAGGATTTGAGTTCAATCCAACAAAGGAACCAACATTATTGAATAAAAGAGTGTGGAATAAGAATAAGTAAAATATAAACAAAAAAGAAAAGCCAAAAACCTAAAATGAACCTCCACAATTTTTGCATTTGAATAAATACCTAAAATATTGATACAGTACTTTTTAACATCGATACAGTATTGTGAAATTAAATATTGCGATATATTGCAGAACCGATATTTTCTTACAGACCTAATTGTAAGGTGATTGTTTCCAAAATTACAAATATCACACCTTGTCAAAGATTAAAAAAAAAAATAAAAGAAGTACAAATTATTTTTTTTTTTTAAATCCGGAATAGGAGTAAATGAAGTGACATTTCATCAGTTTCTTGTGCCTTCTTTCTTTTAAACTTTCAGACAAACTAAATCATTTATGTTTATCTTAATTAAGTTTCCATTTATACGTAAAATGAAACCATTTTCCTAACATAAAATCTCCTCCTCTGCATTGAACTTCTCATCCTTTTAATCTGTACTTTTATTTGAAATGGTTTTTAAACACCTTAGAGAAAAGAAGAAAGTCTGTGACTATATTTACCTGGAACAGCCACGCACAATTTGTGTTCACGTGTTGTTTCTGTTTTTGTTCATGACTTTTTTTTAGATTCCGTGACTCAGGGAAACACACAAGAATTCCGATGTACGTAAACTGTGATGTATCTGTGCAAATGGCAAATAAAGTCTATTCTATTCTATAAACCGACAACACAAAATCCTCCCTGCACTTGATTATGATTATTGTCTTTTATAAAACAAGGTCCACACCAGCAGTCCAGGCACAGCAGGCAGCAAATGTGAGGAGAATATTCACTTACTCACTTAGTGTGAAACAACACAGATCCATAGTGTTGAATGAAAAATAACACTTGAAATACTAGCATGTCCTGCCCTGAACATCTTTAAAATGTTTGGAGAGGAAATTACACCATTACAAAGTGAAAAAGGAGCTCCTTATTGGCCTAACTCAGGGCTGTCAGTCATGTTAGATCAGTTCCACATTCAGTCTAATCTGATCTGAAGTGGGCCGGACCAGTCCAATAATAGAAATAATAGGATAAGAACTTTTGAGTGAAAAAAGTAAATTCTGTAATGAAAATGTTTACATCTATGAACTGTACTTGAACATAACATGAACAAATATGAACAACCTGCAAATTCTTTAGTAAAATAAATGCAATGTTAACAATATTCTGCCTTAGTTTATCATTTATTCATGTGAATCCCAACTTAGAGACACACAGTGGATGTACAAATACACACAATATTAAATAACAGACAGAATATTATTAAAATTCCACAGACTTCTTTTAAGACATTTCAGATATTCACATTTTTTGTTAAAGGCCAGTCTGTAAATGTGAACCTTTTTGTGTAATTTTACTTGTTTTACACTAAAACAAAGACAAATTGACAGTTTTCATTATTTACATGTTATTATGGTAGTATTTTACTGGTTCTGATCCACTTTAGACTGAAATGACCTAAATGATTTGAACATCCTTGATTGTTCATATCTTCTGTTTAATTTTTGCATTTCACAAATTCATCCCAGGGCCGGACTGGACCCTTTGGCGGACCGGATTTGGCCCCCAGGCCACATGTTTGACACCTGTGATCTAACTTCTTGAATGTGTCACAGTCTTAAACATATTTACCAAAGCAAGGCAGCTTTATTTCTGTAACACATTTCATGTACAAGACAATTCAGAGTGCTTTATATAAAACACTAAAAGAATTACAGCAGAACCAATAAAAAGTAGAGGCATGAGAAAAACAAACAAACAAACAAACAAAACAATCTGATAAACAGATAAAACAGATAAAAACTTTTAGCTTCAAAGGAACAGTGCAGATCTGAACTGATGAATCCAAACTCTATTCGAATGCAGCTGAGAACAGGTGGGTCTGGAACCTGGATTTAAAGAAACGGAGTGTTTCAGCTGATCCAAGGTTTTCTGTGTGTGTGTGTGTGTGTGTGTGTGTGTGTGTGTGTGTGTGTGTGTGTGTGTGTGTGTGGGGGGGGGGGGGGGGGGGGGGGGGTGCTTATTTCAGGAAAATGTTCAGATTCAACTTCAGTCCAGATTTTCTAAAGCTCCCATGTCCGAGGAATACAAAAATGTGAAAAAAATTTCAAATCAAGCCCAAAGTCCCCCTCACCCCGAAAATTACTTTTTCAACCCTGAAAACGTGGGTTTTTTGTTTCAACTTTAACCTTCTGCACTTTGGATCAAGTACAATGTGTCAGTCTGCTCCTGCTGGACCTCACATGTGTTTGTGTGACACAGGTCATGTCTGCAGAGTGCCGTGAACTACAGAAGGTCCAATTACAGGTCAAAGGTCCAATTACAGGTCAAAGGTCCAATTACAGGTCAAAGGTCCAATTACAGGTCAAAGGTCCAATTACAGGTCAAAGGTCAATTCTAGGTCAAATCAAAGGTCCAATTCTAGGTCAAAGGTCCAATAAGAGGTCAATGGTCAAAGGTCCAATTCTAGGTCAAAGGTCCAATTACAGGTCATAGGTCCCATTAGAGGTCAAAGGTCACCCAAATGGTCCAAATGCATATGTGATGGAACTCCGCTGTTCATGTGGGTTCTTCCAAATGTTGGGCTCAGGTTCTCTCCTCAGAACACATCTACTGACCACAAACAACTGACATTCAATCAGACCCATTCAACACAACTGTTTCCTCTGTATTCTGCACAGACATGAACACAGAACAGACGCAGTTTGACAGCACTGACATTTACATGAACCTGTCCTGTGGACGCAGAGGACAGACCTGGAGCCACAGACACAAGGACCTGGGGGAGGAGCCTTTAGTCCATGGGGGTGGGACCTTTAGTCCATGAGGGTGGGGCCTTTAGTCCATGAGGGTGGGGCCTTTAGTCCATGGGGGTGGAGCCTTTAGTCCATGGGGGTGGGACCTTTAGTCCATGAGGGTGGGCCTTTAGTCCATGGGGGTGGAGCCTTTAGTCCATGGGGGTGGGACCTTTAGTCCATGAGGGTGGGGCCTTTAGTCCATGAGGGTGGGGCCTTTAGTCCATGGGGGTGGAGCCTTTAGTCCATGGGGGTGAGACCTTTAGTCCATGAGGGTGGGGCCTTTAGTCCATGGGGGTGGAGCCTTTAGTCCATGGGGGTGAGACCTTTAGTCCATGGGGGTGGGATCTTTAGTCCATGAAGATGGGACCTTTAGTCCATGGGGGGTGGGGCCTTTAGTCCATGGGGGTGGGACCTTTAGTCCATGGGGTAGGGCCTTTAGTCCATGGAGATGGGACCTTTAGTCCATGGGGGTGGGGCCTTTAGTCCATGGGGGTTGAGCCTTTAGTCCATGGGGGTGAGACCTTTAGTCCATGGGGGTGGGACCTTTAGTCCATGAAGATGGGACCTTTAGTCCATGGGGGTGGGGCCTTTAGTCCATGGGGGTGGGACCTTTAGTCCATGGGGTAGGGCCTTTAGTCCATGGGGGTGGGACCTTTAGTCCATGGGGTAGGGCCTTTAGTCCATGGGGGTGGGACCTTTAGTCCATGGGGTAGGGCCTTTAGTCCATGGAGATGGGACCTTTAGTCCATGGGGGTGGGACCTTTAGTCCATGGGGTAGGGCCTTTAGTCCATGGGGGTGGGACCTTTAGTCCATGGGGTAGGGCCTTTACTCCATGGAGAAGGGACCTTTAGTCCATGGGGGTGGGGCCTTTAGTCCATGGGGGTGGAGCCTTTAGTCCATGGAGATGGGACCTTTAGTCCATGGGGGTGGGGCCTTTAGTCCATGGGGGTGGGACCTTTAGTCCATGGAGATGGGACCTTTAGTCCTTGAAGACGGGACCTTTAGTCCATGGGGGTGGGGCCTTTAGTCCATGGGGTGGGACCTTTAGTCCATGGGGTAGGGCCTTTAGTCCATGGGGGTGGGACCTTTAGTCCATGGGGTAGGGCCTTTACTCCATGGAAAAGGGACCTTTAGTCCATGGGGGTGGGGCCTTTAGTCCATGGGGGTGGAGCCTTTAGTCCATGGAGATGGGACCTTTAGTCCTTGAAGACGGGACCTTTAGTCCATGGGGGTGGGGCCTTTAGTCCATGGGGGTGGGACCTTTAGTCCATGGGGTAGGGCCTTTAGTCCATGGGGGTAGGACCTTTAGTCCATGGGGTAGGGCCTTTACTCCATGGAGATGGGACCTTTAGTCCATGGGGGTGGGGCCTTTAGTCCATGGGGGTGGAGCCTTTAGTCCATGGGGGTAAGTAAAGTAAAGTAAAGTAAATTTTATTTATAGAGCACTTTCACAGACAGAGTCACAAAGTGCTTTATCAATTCAAATCAGAATCAGATTAAGTTTACAGAGACCCAACAGAATCCTTCAGGGGCAAACACTTGTGATTGGTGACAGTGGCGAGGAAAAACTTCCCTTAACAGCAGAAACCTGGAGCAGACCCAGACTCCTGAAGGATGGCTGTCTGCCTGGACCAGTTGGGGTTAAAGAGAGAGAGAGAGAGTAAAGGAGGAGAAAAGAGAGAGCGATAGAGATATAGAGAGACTGGGGGGGGGGATGACACATGGAGTACGTTATGGTGAGACCTTTAGTCCATGGAGATGGAACCTTTAGTCCATGGGGGTGGGGCCTTTAGTCCATGGGGGTGGGACCTTTAGTCCATGGAGATGGGACCTTTAGTCCATGGGGGTGGGGCCTTTAGTCCAGGGGGGGTGGGACCTTTAGTCCATGGAGATGGGACCTTTAGTCCTTGAAGACGGGACCTTTAGTCCATGGGGGTGGGGCCTTTAGTCCATGGGGGTGGGACCTTTAGTCCATGGGGTAGGGCCTTAGTCCATGGGGGTGGGACCTTTAGTCCATGGGGTAGGGCCTTTACTCCATGGAGATGGGACCTTAGTCCATGGGGGTGGGCCTTTAGTCCATGGGGGTGGAGCCTTTAGTCCATGGGGGTGAGACCTTTAGTCCATGGAGATGGAACCTTTAGTCCAGGGGGGTGGGGCCTTTAGTCCATGGGGGTGGGACCTTTAGTCCATGGAGATGGGACCTTTAGTCCTTGAAGACGGGACCTTTAGTCCATGGGGGTGGGGCCTTTAGTCCATGGGGGGGGGACCTTTAGTCCAGGGGGTAGGGCCTTTAGTCCATGGGGGTGGGACCTTTAGTCCATGGGGTAGGGCCTTTACTCCATGGAGAAGGGACCTTTAGTCCATGGGGGTGGGGCCTTTAGTCCATGGGGGTGGGGCCTTTAGTCCATGGGGTGAGACCTTTAGTCCATGGAGATGGAACCTTTAGTCCATGGGGGTGGGGCCTTTAGTCCATGGGGGTGGGGCCTTTAGTCCATGGAGATGGAACCTTTAGTCCATGGGGATGGGACCTTTAGTCCATGGGGGTGGGGCCTTTAGTCCATGGGGGTGGGACCTTTAGTCCATGGAGGTGGGACCTTTAGTCCATGGAGATGGAACCTTTAGTCCATGGGGGTGGAGCCTTTAGTCCATGGGGGTGAGACCTTTAGTCCATGGAGATGGAACCTTTAGTCCATGGGGGTGGGGCCTTTGGTCCATTGGGGTGGGACCTTTAGTCCGTGGGGGTGGGACCTTTAGTCCATGGGGGTGGGACCTTTCTGTGTGCAGTTTACATGTTCTCCTGTGTCTGCGTGGGTTCTCTCTGGTCCTCTGGCTCCTCCCACCATCCAAACACATGCTCTGATAGGTTCATGGGTTCATCTAAATCCCCCATAGGTGTGAATGTGACAGTGTGTTTGTCTGTATATGTTCAGTCTGTGATGAACTGGTCACATGTCCAGGGTGAAACCCGCCTTCACCTGTAAGTAGCTGGGATAGGCTCCGCCCCTGTGACTCTAGTGAGGATAAAGCGGGTTCAGAAAATGAATGAATGAATGAATGAATGAATGAAGTGTTAGTGCGTCCCTCCTAAATGTGTGCTGGTGTTTCTGGTGTTTCCTCCACACTAATGTTCTGTCCATGTTTGAATCTGTACTGAAAAGGGCCAAAGGGGGGGGGGGGGCACCAGGAAACCAGAGGAACACAACTGAGGACACATTTGGTCACATGTCAGAATGGGATGAATTTTTGACAAAACTAGTCATTTTGGTGACGTTTGACCTCCACCATGACCTTTAACCTCCAACATGACCTTTAACCTCCACCATGACCTTTGACCTCCAAGATGACCTTTGACCTCCACCATGTTCTTTGACTTCCAACATGACCTTTAACCTCCATTCTGACCTTTGACCTCCACCATGACCTTTGACCTCCAACATGAACTTTGACCTCCACCATGACCTTTGACCTCCAACATGACCTTTGACCTCCAACATGAACTTTAACCTCCACCATGACCTTTGACCTCCAACATGACCTTTAACCTCCACCATGACCTTTGACCTCCAACATGACCTTTGACCTCCAACATGAACTTTGACCTCCAACATGACCTTTGACCTCCAACATGACCTTTGACCTCCAACATGAGCTTTAACCTCCACCATGACCTTTGACCTCCAACATGACCTTTGACCTCCAACATGACCTTTAACCTCCACCATGACCTTTAACCTCCACCATGAACTTTGACCTCCAACATGACCTTTAACCTCTACCATGACCTTTAACCTCCACCATGAACTTTGACCTCCACCATGACCTTTAACCTCCAACATGAACTTTGACCTCCAACATGAACTTTGACCTCCACCATGACCCTGACATCAGACTGTTCCTAGTCCACAGTACTGTGTCCATACAGTCTGACACTGGCAGGACCATGAACTGTCCCATCATGAACAGATTTAGACTCTGAACTGGACAGAAGAGTGGAGGAGCTGAGAGAGCAGGGTTACAGAGAGAGAAAAGGAACTTTCAGGGTGGGGGGGTGTGTGGATGAAAATTTTTGTAAAAATTACACAGAAGTGTTTAGAACATCTGCATCAGAAAAACAGGCTAATGTGGGATTTGATATTTAGCATAGAAGCTGAATGCAGCTTCTCCACGCCTGGTTCTGACTCTGGGAACTGACAACAGACCGGATCCAGATGAAGGTCCAGAGGGGTCTGGGGGTTCATACTGGGTCAGGAGGACCGAATCCAGATCAGCTAAGGGGTCTGGGGGGTTCATACTGGGTCAGGAGGACCGGATCCAGATGAGCTAAGGGGTCTGGGGGGTTCATACTGGGTCAGGAGGACCGGATCCAGATGAGCTGAGGGGTCTGGGGGTTCATACTGGGTCAGGAGGACGGATCCAGATCAGCTAAGGGGTTCTGGGGGTTCATACTGGGTCAGGAGGACCGGATCCAGATGAGCTGAGGGGTCAGAGAAACCCAGCTGACCAGATAAAGCTGACGTTTGCTGTTGATCCTGTCTACAGTTTTAATGGAACTGAAAGTACATGTTATTATCACTCCTGTAGTTTTGAATTTGCATTTCTGTGACATCCCAATTGTCTTTATTTGAGATTGTGCCAAAAACAATGTATGATTAAAAAAAAAAAAGACAGATTCAATAAAAGCATATAAACTGAAGTGAAATTAATACTTTTATCACATTGTTCACATTTATCTGTGCTTCTGCCGGAGTACATTGTGGAGTATTTTTTTTTCCATCTATAAGAAAGAAACAAGTGTCAAATGTGCAAAGCTGCTTTAAAAAGAAAGGAATTATTTCCCTGTCAGATGTCTCGTGTTAATTCTCTCAAGCATATAATAAAATAAATAAATAAATAAATAAAAAGCTGTAAAAGCAGAGCAGCAAACAGTAAATTCATGAAAACCTCTTCTTCAGATCTGACATGTTCCTCCAGTTTCGGCTCTTAGATCTGACAGCGCGTTCAGAGAAAAGAACTCGGGCTCATTTTCATCGACAGCGGTGACGCTAGTTTCCCCCGCAGGAAAATGTCCGACCCAGACTGAAAATAAAGACAGAAAAAAGACACGGTGATTTAAATGAGGAAAACAGATTTGTCCATGCTGTCAGTGTTGAACACACACTCAGCTCTGTGGACACACTGGTGTTTGGTGTCCTCTGGAACACAGCAACAGTCTGGAGATACCACACAAATACCAACACTAGGATGAGCATACGAACAGACGTAAGACCGGACAAATGGACAGACAAACTGAGTGGCTGCTCTGAGAGATACTAATGTCAATCACACTGAAAAAAAATCTGTCATTTAACAGAATTTTCACTGTTTATTTTCAGATACAGGAAAATATCAATGAAATGACAAAAACAGACTGTGATTTTACATGTCAAATGGAAAAGAACAGGAAAAACTGTAACTGTGAATAACCATAAATTTAATTTTTTTTTAAATATTTTTTTTTCTTTTTTCACAGAAAAATGCAGTTAAAATACATTTGTAATGTATGCTAATTTCACAAATGTTTCTTTTCTATTCATGAGATTAAACTGTTAATTAAAGTTAATAATGTAAACAAATAATAATAATAATAATAATAATAATAATATAATAATAATAATAATAATAACAACAATAAATGAGATAAAATTACTGATAATTAACGGTAACAGAAGTATTAGTTCTGTCAGTTGAACCAGACTTGTTTGTTAATGACAAATATCTTGTGTAATTACAGGAGGTTTCACAACAAAATGTTGAACAAATGTATTTTTGTGAATGTATAACATGTATAAGCACTGATAAACTGTCCAAATACAGTTTTTATCAGTGGATTGGACAACTGAGTCTCTATGAAAATAATACATATATATATATATATATATATATATATATATATATATATATAATATATATATATATGTGTGTGTGTGTGTGTGTGTGTGTGTGTGTGTGTGTGTGTATATATATATATATATATATATATGTATATATATATATATATATATATATATATATATATATACTTTTATAATTAATATTATAAATCAGGAAAATAATACAAGTAATAAAAAAATTCACAAGAATTAAATACAAAAAAACCCATAAATTTTATATTTTAGCAGCTATTCATAATAGTTCAAAATACTGAAACAATAACGTCAGTCATTAAAAAATGTACAGAAACAATAATTTAATTGAAGAAAATAATTTATAACACATGCTTATTTATTTATAAAGCTAGTACTAATGTAATTATAAAATAATTATATAATACTAAGTAATTTTATAAAAGTAAAGCAATTTGCTGAAGTAATAAAAAATTTTAACGTTATTTCAGGACAAAACCAGGAGCAACACTCAGAGTGGCAACAAGCCATGCAGAGAGCACATCAGCAACAGGCACCAGCAAAGACAAAGCGGTGTCTCATGGACTCAGATGGACAAGAAAAAGTCATAATGAAAGGATGAGGTATGCCAGCTGTGCCGAATTTCACCGGAAAAAAATTCAGGCACCAAAAAGTCAATATCTGGAAGACAGCCATCGCGAACATTGGCTGTCGTCATTTAAAATACTTTGGACAGTTTAAAATGCAAATGACAGAACGGTTTTGTGAAGCGATACTGTTCAGATCTTGCTTTTAGGAGCAGATGGAAGACGCACCTTGTCCGGAAGTACCATACAGATGCTTCTTTTCGGACCCAAAGGAAAAAAGTACCTTGTCCAGAGGTACAACACTGATCCTGCTTTTAAGAGCAGACAGAAAAAGTACCTGTCACAGAGGTACAAGGCAGATCCTGAGTTTTAGGCTACATCACATCCAACGCTGTAGCCAACTCAGAAGACTTGCTGGCCACCGATGCTGGCTTCCAGCTGCCTGCGAAATGGCAGAAAGCACTGAGTATCAAGAGGAAATATTGACACTTGGGAACCCCTCGCCAGCTAGTGCTCAATTCTCTGACGTCGGCAGCAATAGCAGCATTCTCCATGCAACCGTCAGTCACGGATCCACATATGTCTGCACAGTCTGCCACAGGACAATGTTTCCCAAATCAAGTCAAGCGATATAAGAGAGAGAAATACTCCGCCAATGTTAAAGTGGCAGAGGCTTGCTGACTGGAAGCTACGTTCATGTTTGTGATGCAGAGTGTTCCTATCCTCGCTCGTTTCCACCAGAGAGACTGCAGGAGTGGATCTGCCACAATTGTGACAGCCACCTTAGCAGAGGGAGGATCTCGACACATGCAGTATCAAACAATTTGAAGTTGGCATCCATTCCCCCGGAGTTGGCCGAAACTCAATGTGCTGGAAAGGACAGCTCATTGCGAAAATCTTCCCATTTGCAAAATTAATCGCCTTGCCAAAGATCAACAGAGAGCAGTCCACGGAGCTGTTGTGTGTGTTCATCAGAGGTGGAAAGCGTTGTCAGTAGTCTTCCATGTCCCCATACCAAAGCGCTGCTACTGCAGGTGAAGTTGAAGCGTTACATTAGTTTCAAAGGTTACCAGCACTTTTACACTGTCAGCATGAAGAGCGTGCTGGCAGCCTTGGCAAACTCAGACAGCAACACTCTGAGTACGCGGACGTGACCATCAATGAGGAGGCCACGTTCGAAACCTCCCTCCACAAGTCGGACAATGGTCGAGACCCCCAGCACGGCCGCGCAAATGCTACACAGTGGGAAGAGGACAGCATGCTTGACAAAGAGCTGCTGCAAGCGTCTGAAAGCTACGCAGAGTCAGACGCACGATCGAGTCGGCAATCCCACCGAGCTGACCGACAAGGGGAGGAGCCAAGACCCGGTGTTGCTCCGGACACCGACGCACCGTCACCAGTCATTGTGCAGGAAGTCCTGTTCGAGGATTTCACGTCGGAAACCGTCTTCGGAGACCAAGACTCACAGCATGACGGCTCGAATGCTGAACAGTGGGGAGACGACATACCTCGACAAGGTGCGCTACAAGTGTCTGACAGCTACACTGACCTAGACCAGGGCAATTCAGCTGCAGACACAACCACGGAACAGCAGGAGGAGCTAAGGACCTGGTCTTGCTCTGGACACCTGCATGCAGCCACTGGATATTGCACAAGAAATTCTTTCCTATGGTGACGGCATATTCAGCGTTGCTCCCGCCCAAGGCAACAAACCAGTGGGATTCTTTGCAATCCCCAAACTGGAAGCCATGGCATTTCCTGTCCAGTTTCCCACAGGGGAGAACATGCTGGATGAGGACAGACCCATCAAACTGTCGCCCAGCCGGTGCTTTAATGCCAGGCTCTTTGGGACAGACAGGTGCTTTGCTGACAACCAAAGCTATCTTTTCTTTGCGCAGTTTGTGACTGAGACGCACATCGTGAGAAGCAGCATGTCCATTAAAATGCATAAAGGAAAAAAGCTCACAAAAGATGGGGGTGTCATCAAGAACTCCATGCTCCAGGACGAAGAGGAGGTGGAGAGATTAATTCAGACAAAAGAGGCCACATAGTTCATGCAGTCTCTCAGAGGCACGCCCACATATTGGCCCAAAAGCCTGAAAGATCTACATGCGATGCTCAGGCAAATGGGCAAACCGACATTCTTTTTGACCTTCTTGGCCGCTGAGATGAGATGGCCTGAAGCCATAGAGGTCATTAAAGCTCAGCAAGGTCAGACACTTGGAGACTTTTCGGAGCTGGACTGGAAA
The DNA here is from genome assembly GCF_902148855.1 of Sphaeramia orbicularis. Lineage (NCBI taxonomy): Eukaryota > Metazoa > Chordata > Actinopteri > Kurtiformes > Apogonidae > Sphaeramia > Sphaeramia orbicularis. The sequence goes on from NC_043972.1 coordinate 61,363,459, forward strand.
GCCAAGTGTGACATTCTGCGGAGCAATCCCGTCAGGTGATGCACATGTTTGAAAAGCGGGTCGACTCTCTGATGTCAGATTTAATCCTCTTAACGGCGCAGCTGATAGGCGAGGTAGAGGATTTCTTTTATCATGTGGAGTTTCAGGCCAAAGGAAGCCCACACATACACATGCTGGTCTGGGTTAAAAATGCTCCCATCTACGGCAAGGACACCGACAAGAAGGTGTGCAAATTCATTGACCGTTACATTTCCAGTCGTATACCTGACCCTGAGATGGACCTGGAGCTCCACAAAATTGTGTCTGAGGTTCAGGTGCGCAGCAGGAACCATTCATTGTCCTGTAGGAAAGGGAATGTGTTGTGCCAGTTTAGGTTCCCACAGTTGCCGATGGACATCACGTGGATCACTGAGCCGTGCACCGTTGATTTGCAAAGCAACGGTGTGGAAGAAGGTCAAGATCAGGAAGGGCAGAGAAAGGCATGGAGAGAGATGATCAAAGGCAGCAAACGGAAGCCAAGGATAAGCTTCAGGTAATCAGACGTCTCCTCATGGATCCGAAAGCCTCGTTCGAAAGCTTGTCAGTCCTCCTCCATTGCAACTTGGAGCACGAGGTATACATGAAACTTGCCCAAAACCTGACAAGCGGTAGCGTAATCCAGCTGAAATGACATCCAAACGATTGTTGGGTCAACGTGTATAACCCAGACCTGCTCCGTGCTTGGAACGCCAACATGGACATCCAGTTCATCCTTGACAAGTACTGCTGCGCCATGTACACGATGTCCTACATCAGCAAGCTGGAGCACGAGATGACAGAGCTCCTGAATAATGTCATCATGACCACCAGAGAGTCCGACGTCAACCAGCATGATGAGAGGAAAACCATCATGCAGGCGTACTCGAAGCACAGGGAGGTGAGTGCTCAAGAGGCAGTGGCTCGCACATGGAGTCTACCACTTAAAAAGTCCTCGCAGTCAGTCATCTTTCTTTCCATTGATGAAGAGGGCCTGAAGATGAGTCTTCCCATGAGTCGACTCGTGGATATGGCACCAGAGTCTGAGGAGGTCTGGATGTTGGGGGTGTCTGGCAAGTACCTGTACCGCAGACCCGTGAGTTTGAAGTCATGTGTCTGGCCGAGTTGGCATCGGACTACAGGGTAGTCTAAGGCCAGCAAGCACAACGTGAAGTGCCATACCCCTTCTTGATGACAAAGGCTTCATCGCAAAGAGGATAACCGGATAACCAGCAGTCATTCGATTCGCCTGCTTCTCTGAAACCAAGGTGCCAGAGAAGCACTTCAGATGACTGCTGAAGTTGTACCTCCCCCACAGAACGGACTACGAACTGAAGGATGAGGGTCACCTCACGTATGAACAGTTCTACAAATGTGGTCGGTGGCGGGGAAATGCCATCAGACGTATCATGGATCGTAACATGAAGCGATATGAAGGACGAGGTGCAAGTATGGAGAAGGCACTCCAGAGCACTCAGAGTGGTGCAATCCTCAATGCGTGGAATGCCTTTGCACCTGAGGTTGAGGAGGACTGGGACGAGTGTCTCAAGTTGCGCAAAGTCATCCCGGAGGAACATAAGGAAGATGCTGTCCCCGACTACGAAATCCCGAATGTTGGGGAACCAGTTTCCAGATCGAGGCACCTCGATTGAGTCCGCACTTTGTGCGCAAGAAGTTTCAGAGTCTGAATGAGACCCAGGCCTGCATCTTCTACAGTGTTCGACAATGGTGCCTTCGACATGTGTGGGGCCATGATCCAGAACCGTTTCACTACTTTGTGTCAGTTGGAGCTGGTTGTGGCAAGTCCCATGTAATCAAGTGCATTCATGAGGGGGCAACGAGGATTCTTCGAGAGCTCCCCAGATTCCGTCACATAGCTGACATGTCTCAGCCCGCTGTGCTGCTGACTGCATTCACAGGCACGGCAGCTTTCAACATCGCTGGAAAAACGTTGCACTCCATCCTCAAGCTCCCGCGGTCCCTGGAGCCACCGTACCAAGGCCCGGGCAATGCACTTGACGAAGTCAGAGTGACCCTATCTTCTGTGGAAATTCTCATCATTGATGAGATCTCCGTGGTTTCCAAGAAGCTGTTTGCCTACATCAATTGATGATTTCAGCAGATTATGGGAAACCGGAAACCATTTGGTGGCATTTCTGTCTTCACAGTTGGTGACTTTTACCAGCTGCCGTCACCGGGTAGAGCCAAACCGCTCTGCATCTATGAGGAGATGGAGTTTGATCTCTGGAGAGATCACTTCACCATGGTCAACTTGACGGAGATCATGCGCCAGAAGGACGATCGAGCTTTCGCCGAACTTCTCAACCAACTGCGAGTCAAGCACAAGCAAGATGCTCTGAGCGACCAAGCTAGATGCTTGCTCATGCAGGGCGTCACTGACAGCAAGGATTGTCCAGCAGAAACGCTGCACATCTTTGCCACTAACAAACAGTTGGACACTCACAATGCGGCAACTGTAGCCGCTGTGCTCAAAGACAACGTCAACATTGTAGCCAAGGACTACAGGAAAGATGTCACGACGGGCAAGAAGGTGCCCATCTACAAGGTCAAGGGCACCAAAAGAGATTTGCCTGGAAGCATACTGGCTGCTCAAGGAGCACGTGTTATGCTGATCAGGAATCTCAATGTGGAGGATGTTATTGTCTACAGAACCTTTGGAACCATCTCCAACATTGTGACTGAGAGACATGACCCAAAAACTGTGAGGCTTCTTGGACTGCTGCTGGACAACCCCACAGCAGGACAGACTCTCCGTAAGAAGCTTCTTGGCCCCTTGGACAAATTGGTGTACATTGAGCGATCCGAGGAGAGCACATGGGAACAAGGGCGGAGTTGTGAGACGTCAGTTCCCCATCAAGCTGGCCTTTGTGTGTATGGCCCACAAAGTTCAAGGCATGACAGTGACGTCGGCTGTCGTAAGCCTGAAACGTGTGTTTCAACCAGGAATGGCGTATGTGGTGTTCAGCCGCACCACATCGCTCCAAGGTCTCACAGTCCCAGACTTTGACGAGAAGAAGATCTATGCCGACCCAACAATCACAGCAGCTCTGGAACACATGTGCAGCGTGAGTTTCCAGAGCACCACTCCGCTGCTGCACCACTTGAAGTCGACTGAGCGACTGGAGACCCCTGTGACAATCGTCCACCACAACACGCAGGGGTTTCCATCTCACATGGAGGACCTGAGGGCGCATCATGAACTCAGGTTGGCAGATGTGTTGTGTCTCACCGAGACGCATCTGTTAGGGTCCCTGTATCACAGTCCTTCCTTCTGGAGGGACACAACATTTTTGAACGTAGCAGACAGGCGTCTTACACCGCATGTGCGGACATGGCGGCAAAAGCCGGTGGTAGAGTTGCTGTGTACTGTAAGAGCGCTCTAACGGCAGAATCTCCGGGATACACGCGATGTGTCACAGACCTGGAATGTCTGGTTCTCAAATTGATGCGCCAGTCAAAGTGTTAATTGCCACTGTATATAGACCCCCAGGTTTCGGTTGCAAAAGTTTTTGCCAAACCTGAACACCCTCTTGGACACATTGGAACTCATGGATCACCAGCCCATCATTGTTTGTGGTGATTTCAATGAAGACCTCCTTTCCACGGGCAAAAAAAGCATAAGAGATGCACTCCTGTCCAGAGGCTACACACAATTGATCACTGAGTCTACCACAGACAAGAACACCCTGATCGATCACATTTACATTTCCCAACCTGTTAAATGTGTTCAGTCAGGTGTTCTCCAAACATATTATAGTTATCACAGTCCTGTCTGTTGTATTGTGACTGGCTAAAGTCTCACCAGCCATCACTGGTTGATGATGACCAGTGTTTAATCAGTTTGCTCTGTACACATTTCATGGTGTTACATTTTCATGTCTTGGCTGAAAATCCGTTCGTGGTACATGTTATCTGATTCAGCTGGATGACATGGGCAACTGCAGAGGACCAGAATTACTGGAAGAAGACCTCCACTGCATACCTACAGACATGTCTCAGGTAAGAACCAATGCCTGATAGAGATTTACTCCACTCACACATTTCCATTTACTCAGTTGATGATAGATGTTGAACTAATCTACATGAATTTGCCTCAGTAGTTTCATCACCTGGCTTTAGAATTTTGGACATGGCTTCCAGTATTCTAGTGGGCACAGGATGTTGCAGTGTCGGCCGACAGCCTGTATAGGTCCGGTACCAACTGTAACTCCACTTCTGCTCGACAGTTACGATGAGACATGTCTGAGGTAAAACACACAATATGGATTTGCACTTTCTCACATTTCAATTGGCTCAGTTGATGTTACATGTCACTCTCATTTTTCTACACTGTAGTCAACATAACCAGGTAGAGGACCACCGAAGGAGAGCAGCTGAAGAAAATGCTACTGAGCATGAAGGTAAGTAGTCTTATAAGTCGGACAGTAGCAAATTACTGTATTAAGGTGCTTAAACTAATTTATCCTCTCGTCAGTCAAAACGAAAATTGATATTCAGTTTTTGATGCCAACCACAACAGTGAAGCTGTGGATGCCAACAACGATGACCAGAGATCCAGGAAGAAAAGAAGAACAATCAAAACAAGAAACCCTCCCCGATGAGAGGTAAAACATCTGTGCACAAGGTAAGACTACAGCTGCCCACACCGAGCACTGGGAAACCTGAGGACCAGGATGATGGAGAAGCTGCCCAGATGATCTCCGCCATCGACAGCAACATGAGTTTAGGGATGACTGGGGTCGAGGAGGAAAGAAGACTGTTCGTCTACTACTGTGTCTATTTGTCCCTGTCCCTCTGTCTCTCCCTCCCTCTCTCTCTCTTTCTCTCTCTCTCTTTCTCCCTCCCTCCCTCTCTCTCTCTCTCTCTCCCTCCCTCTCTCCCTCTCTCTCTCCCTCTCTCTCTCCCTCTCTCCCTCTCTCTCTCTCTCTCTCTCTCTCTCTCCTCCAGTAGTCTGGGTCTGCTGGAGGTTTTCTTCCAGTTCACAGTCAGTTTTTTCCTCACCACTGTCACACTCATAGTGTTTGCTCCTGGAGGACTCTTGGGTTTCTGTAAATAGTTTCTATATAGAAGTTTGGTTTGATTTGTTCAAATAAAGAAATACATTTATATGAAAAACTTTATGGTTTGAAGTGTCTTCTTTGGTTATTATGACAAGTATTTATAGTGTTCTGAGTAAGGTAAAGTCATACAGCTACAGTCATCAAACCACATTAACTGTGTTTCCATAGCGACACACAGACACTGTTTCATTAGATGAATTTCTTTGTTTCTTTGTAGCACAGCCACACTCCATTTGTAGTCATGTCACCTCAACTTGTAGGAGGGCCAACACCACCAGATGTATCAACAAATTTCTCTCACTAACCTGTTTAACTCCACCTTCCAACAGTCACTGCTCATTCACTTCTGACTTTTTGTTCACATATTATATATCATACCTTCACCAGCCTCACATGGAAGAAGTTTTGAGATGGGACGTACGGTTATGGATTAATCATAGTTTGAGAGGTGGTTTAGTAGTTAATTTTACAGGGACACCCATGTCTCTTTCACAGGTTGTTAATGGTGATCAGGTGCACCTGCCACGTTTCTCCCCATCTACCAACCCTGTAGAGTCCATAGCAACTGTGTGTGAGAGAGAGAGTACTACTACTGATCTGAGCTGCATGATAGAAAAAAACTGATTAAAACTCACTCTGTCACAGACACACAGATAAAACTCTTCAGTTACATCTAATAATAATAATTAATATACTATAAGTAATGTAATTAATTATAATTAATATAACATTGTTAATTGTACAACTTTAATATGAATTAAAAATGAACTGCCGTGCATGTCTGAGACTGCAGGAGTCTGATAGCACAGACAGACGGCTGAGGCTCAGGTGTCAGGTGATCAGAGTCAGCCAATCAGGTCACACATGACTACAACTAATGAATACAGTCTGCTGTCATGTCTGCTGTCATGTCTGCTGTTTCTACAACATTTCTCAGTGTCAGTGTCCAGCTACATGCTGCTTCAGCCTGAACATGGACTCAAACTGGCATGCCCCCACCACAACCACCCCCGACCCCCGACCTCTGAGCCCCTCTCACGATTTCCACGTGTGGAAATGGTCTAGTGTTGAAATTGTGCTCAAAATGTTCAAAAAGTACTGATACACACACTGAAAAAATTTAACCAAGTTGTATTTAAAAAAACAAACCAAATATAATACCAGTCCCACTGTCCCTTCTGTGTCAGAAACATTCACATATTAACCCTTAGTGGTCTGAGTCTATTCTGTCTGTTTTTCAGTCCTTTTGATTTGGCCTTTATATACTATAGAAACAAATGTTTACTATACCCATGTTTGGATCTGTTTTTTCAGCACAACTTCATCTAGATCATCTGTCTGTTATTTTTACACTTTAACCTACTATAAAAACACAAAAGGACAGAAAACACACAAAAAATATAAAATCCGATTTGAAAAATGTATATAATTTATTGCATAAATAACACACAGATGCTTAACGAACCTTTTCACAGACTTTAAAAGTGAATATTGGTTCAAATATTAGGTATAGAAAATTAAAATTGTAATAAATTAAAACTGTACTCAAATATTTGACATTAAAGCAGATCTGTACAGAGGGTTTTTTCCTAAAAGTGCGGTAATCAAACACAGTTATCATGAGAATTAGAATTTAGATGGTAATATGCCGTTTATCGTTATACCGGTGATGGTTACATCCAAAATTCCACGTTTGTTGTCATTAATGATGAGATGAGTCTGTTGCTTATAATCAGACAGTGGTGAACATTTGTTTGGTTTATTACTGCACAATGACAGATGGGAGGGATTATTATCGGAGAAAAATACTTCATTACACTAGATTTTTTTTTTTTGCCTGGCCTTTATGGAAGAAAAAAAAAACAATCTGCATTTCCGTCTTCATTATTGTACTCTGTGTTCACCGTATTATGATTGGGTTTTACTGTGGAATTAGAAAAAGTATTTTACTAAACAAAAGGAAGTTCTGAAACTGAGGACGTACATGAAGGAGCTTTTAAAGCACAGTGTGTAGGAACACATCAGATGCACTCATGCTGTGGTCATCAAACACGGTTATCATGATAATTTAAACGCTAATAATAACCGTCTGCGATTTTTCCTCCGTTTATGGTTCTAGTGGTAATCATTACATCCCTAATGGGGATATAGTGCAGAACCCATATTTCCTCACACCCACTCTTTAATGATAACAGCAGATGTTGGATGGGTGCATAATCCATTCCAGTTTCTCTCTTCCTCTGACAAACGGTAAAAATAAACCCTGAACCGGAGCGCGGTGGCAGTGGTTGGTCATCTGGACCCTGATGACAAAATTCCAATTTGTCCGAGTCCAGGAGAGCAGGGCCACTTCTGAACGGCTGAGCTCAGCTCTTGACATTTTCTGCCTCCTTCCTTCCTCTTTGTTCCCGTGTTGTGTTCAGGGGCACTCATGTAATAAAGGAGGAGGAGGAGGAGGAGGAGGAGGAGGAGGAGGCTGGGTCATCTTGACCCCAGACCCTGGTGTGTGTGCTCAGCCTGTGTTCTGTGGTTCTTCATCTGCTGGTCCTGGTCTCAGGTGGATTAAAGGACAGGGTTCAGACCTCCAGGGACTGGGCCTGGTTATTACCTCTGTGTTTGGTCACTGAACGCCACATGACCCCCCCGGACACAATCTGCCTGCTTCTGCTTGCTTTAAATGAGATTCTTATACATATATATATATACATATATATATATATATATATATATATATATATATATATATCTATATATATATATTTTTTTTTTTTTTTTTTTTTTACATTTTATTTCACAAAAGAAAATCATCCAGATCCAGTATATACACAGTGATCCCAGGTCTGACTTTTTGCAGTTCTCCTTTGTGCACTCTTCCTGCCTCCCACCCCGAAAGGAATAAACCAACCAAACACTCAAAAGTCACAAGCTAAAAACATAGAAGACTGAATATGAGAAGAATTTTTTTTTTAAAAATGAATAAAAAATAAAATAAAATATAAAATAAATAAATAAATAAATAAAATAATAATATCCCTCCAGTATCCGGCTGTGCCTTTTACGCACACTTTGCACTTTGTGTTAAAAAACTTCAGATTATTTTTCACAATTTAAATAAAGTTAGAATTCAAAAGTTGTTCATTTGTGCATGATCTTTAAAATTCTGTCCACCAACTCAAATGTGCACATTGTAAACAAAAGAAAATGACCAGACTAGCATCTGTCTGCCAAGTGTGCATAAAACGCACTATTTCTAACATTTGATCTGTATGATTAGGGCTGACCTGGATTTACTAAAATAAAATTAAATTAGAGCAGAAAAATAAATCAATATATAATATTTAATAGTTTGATTTATAGGTGTGCATTTTACGCACACTTGGTGACAGATGCTAGTATTTTTGTACATTTGACCTAGCGGCAAAAATAATAATAATGCAAATTAACCAGTGTTGGAGTTAATCACTGACATATGTCAGGATGAAAAAATCAAGTAATGTGTGATCCACTTTTTATGGAGGATATTAAAAAACATATATTTTTTGTGTTTTTTGCCTAAAAAAAAAGTTCACAGTTACAGACATTAACACTGACAGACAGTTTACAGACATTTAAAGGGTTAAAAAGTGACAGTTATTGAGTATTTGGTATTTTTTATTTATGGCTCAAGTTGATGAAATAAAAAAAAGTGTAAAAAAAAATTTTAAAAACAAACTGTATGAAAAAATTTTTGACATTATTCCACAAGTGTGCTAAAATGGCACACTTGGTGCTTAGTAAGGGCCTTGGTGGACGGGATACCAGAATAAGAATAAGAATAAGAATAAGAATAAGAATAAGAATAAGAATAAGAATCATCATCATCATCCCAATAACAGTACTCGGGGTAATAACAGAAGCATGAGCGTAGTGCTGCATGCTGTAACATAAATAGCACTGACAGGGCAGGATTCATGACGTACAAACTCAAACTTTCTCCACACCAGAAAGTAAAGGCAACCAAAATGCATGATCAATATTCATCAGCATTCATTTAAATCAGATTGTGACAGAGTTGGTGTCTCCTCATGAGTGCAGAATAATGACTCTGATCATGATCATGTATTTCTGTGTATTTGTAACACACAGTATTTCTGTGTATTTGTAACACACAGTATTCATGTGTATTTGTAACACACAGTATTTCTGTGTATTTGTAACACACAGTATTTCTGTGTATTTGTAACACACAGTATTCATGTGTATTTGTAACACACAGTATTTCTGTGTATTTGTAACACACAGTATTTCTGTGTATTTGTAACACACAGTATTTCTGTGTATTTGTAACACACAGTATTCATGTGTATTTGTAACACACAGTATTCATGTGTATTTGTAACACACAGTATTTCTGTGTATTTGTAACACACAGTATTCATGTGTATTTGTAACACACAGTATTTCTGTGTATTTGTAACACACAGTATTTCTGTGTATTTGTAACACACAGTATTTCTGTGTATTTGTAACACACAGTATTCATGTGTACTTGTAACACACAGTATTTCTGTGTATTTGTAACACACAGTATTTCTGTGTATTTGTAACACACAGTATTTCTGTGTATTTGTAACACACAGTATTCATGTGTATTTGTAACACACAGTATTTCTGTGTATTTGTAACACACAGTATTCATGTGTATCTGTAACACACAGTATTCATGTGTATTTGTAACACACAGTATTTCTGTGTATTTGTAACACACAGTATTTCTGTGTATTTGTAACACACAGTATTCATGTGTATTTGTAACACACAGTATTTCTGTGTATTTGTAATACACAGTATTTCTGTGTATCTGTAACACACAGTATTTTTGTGTATTTGTAACACACAGTATTTTTGTGTATCTGTAACACACAGTATTTCTGTGTATCTGTAACACACAGTATTTCTGTGTATCTGTAACACACAGTATTTTTGTGTATTTGTAACACACAGTATTCATGTGTATTTGTAACACACAGTATTTCTGTGTATTTGTAATACACAGTATTTCTGTGTATCTGTAACACACAGTATTTTTGTGTATTTGTAACACACAGTATTTCTGTGTATCTGTAACACACAGTATTTCTATGTATCTGTAACACACAGTATTTCTGTGTATCTGTAACACACAGTATTTCTGTGTATCTGTAACACACAGTATTTTTGTGTATCTGTAACACACAGTATTTCTGTGTATCTGTAACACACAGTATTTCTGTGTATCTGTAACACACAGTATTTCTGTGTATAT
>NC_043972.1:61376338-61458492 GCF_902148855.1 Sphaeramia orbicularis
GCCTGGCCTGGTCTGGTCTGGCCTGGCCTGGTCTGGCGTGGTCTGGTCTGGTGTGGTCCACATGCTCCTGTCGACAGGTGTTTTTGCTGCTCATTCTATGTAGTCCTTGTCAGTTTGGGTCGTAAACCGCTGCTCCATCTTCACCACCTCCTTGGTCTCCACTTCGGTCCAACCTTAGAACCAGCGTTTGACACAAACCCATGATGTTTGTGTCGAACATACTGAACCAACTCTGCTGTGTGGAGTTTGACTGTTCTGCCCACAGTTCTGTTCTGACTGACTGTTCTGATCAGATTAGATTAGGTCAGATTACATCAGATTAGATCAGAGTTAATCAGATTAGATTAGATCAGATTAGATCAGAGTTAATCAGATTAGATTAGATCGGATTACATCAGATTAGATCAGAGTTAATCAGATTAGATCAGATTAGATTAGATTAGATTAGATCAGATTAGATTAGATTAGATTAAATCAGATTACATCAGATTAGATCAGAGTTAATCAGGTTAGATTAGATCAAATCAAATCAGATTAGATTAGATCAGAGTTAATCAGATTAGATTAGATCAAATTAGATTATATTAGATTAGATCAGAGTTAATCAGATTAGATTAGATCAGATTAGATCAGATTAGATCAGAGTTAATCAGATTAGATTAGATCAAATTAGATTAGATTAGATTATATCAGAGTTAATCAGATTAGATTAGATCAGAGTTAATCAGATTAGATTAGATTAGATTAGATTAGATTAGATTAGATCAAATCAAATCAGATTAGATTAGATCAGAGTTAATCAGATTAGATTAGATCAAATTAGATTATATTAGATTAGATCAGAGTTAATCAGATTAGATTAGATCAGATTAGATCAGATTAGATCAGAGTTAATCAGATTAGATTAGATCAAATTAGATTAGATTAGATCAGAGTTAATCAGATTAGATTAGATTAGATTAGATTAGATTAGATTAGATCAGATCAGATCAGATTCCATTCAGATCCAGTCCATATTTCCACCCACTGCAGTTCCACAGTCTGTGCTTTGAACCCGTCTGTGGAACATACTAGAACCCACCACACACTGTGAACCAGGACCAGGGGGCTGGACACAGCAGGCACCAGGGGACCAAATGGGGGGTTAAGTGCCTTGCTGAAGGGCACATCAGCCAACAGTCTGCCAGTCCGGTGACCCTTCGGTCAAAAGCCGACTCTCCAGCCCTCTAGGCCACGGCTGCCCCCTGTATGGACAAAAGTATGTGGACACGTTGAATCGAGGTGTTTGTGTTCTAACAGGGGTCCGGGATCCAAAACAATGAGGACTAATGCCAGAATAGAGTTTAATATTATGGGATGGATATCAGTGCATTGGTTAGTTTGGTTTAATTGTTATCTTTGCTTTCAAAATGCCTCTGAGATGGTTTTGACTGAATTTCTCTCAACATTGATTTTTTTTGTCCATGACTTTGATTTTAAATGTTCTGCCTCTAAATGTGTCCAATAATTCAGCTGCTCTGACTCTAAAGGATCATGTTCTTCCACATCTAACCGTCTACTTTCATCACATCCCACTGAGGAAGAAAAATCCACCATTAAACTTTAAAGCAATGTTCATGTTTATAAAGTAGGTGGACATAAATATTGGGACACATCATGTCTACAGCGGTCAGATGTCCTATTCATGAGGACCAGAGAACTTTCAGACAGCAGAGGTAGAGTTTATGGTGGAACCACATTTAGCACATGAAATACACTGAGGAAAACTGGACTGGCTGGATATATGGTACCATTTAATAATAATAATAATAATAATAATAATAATAATAATAATAATAATAATAATAATAATAATGGATTAGATTTCTATAGTGCTTTTCTATGAACACATACTCAGAGTGTGTACAGTGGATCCATTCTTCATTCACTCTCACATTCTCCCTCTGGTGGAGTTAAACTACATCTGTATCCACAGCTGTCCTGGGGCCCTAACCCTAACCCTGTTCCTAACCCTGTTCCTAACCCTGTTCCTAACCCTGTTCCTAATCCTAACCCTAACCCTGTTCCTAACCCTAACCCTGTTCCTAACCCTAACCCTAACACTGTTCCTAACCCTAACCCTGTTCCTAACCCTGTTCCTAACCCTGTTCCTAACCCTAACCCTGTTCCTAACCCTAACCCTGTTCCTAACCCTAACCCTGTTCCTAACCCTAACCCTGTTCCTAACCCTGTTCCTAACCCTGTTCCTAACCCTAACCCTGTTCCTAACCCTGTTCCTAACCCTAACCCTGTTCCTAACCCTGTTCCTAACCCTGTTCCTAATCCTAACCCTAACCCTGTTCCTAAACCTAACCCTGTTCCTAACCCTAACCCTGTTCCTAACCCTAACCCTGTTCCTAACCCTAACCCTAACACTGTTCCTAACCCTGTTCCTAACCCTAACCCTTTTCCTAACCCTAACCCTGTTCCTAACCCTAACCCTAACCCTGTTCCTAACCCTAACCCTGTTCCTAACCCTGTTCCTAACCCTAACCCTGTTCCTAACCCTAACCCTGTTCCTAACCCTGTTCCTAACCCTAACCCTGTTCCTAACCCTAACCCTGTTCCTAACCCTAACCCTGTTCCTAACCCTAACCCTGTTCCTAACCCTGTTCCTAACCCTAACCCTGTTCCTAACCCTAACCCTGTTCCTAACCCTGTTCCTAACCCTAACCCTGTTCCTAACCCTAACCCTGTTCCTAACCCTAACCCTGTTCCTAACCCTAACCCTAACACTGTTCCTAACCCTAACCCTGTTCCTAACCCTGTTCCTAACCCTAACCCTGTTCCTAACCCTAACCCTGTTCCTAACCCTAACCCTAACCCTGTTCCTAACCCTGTTCCTAACCCTAACCCTGTTCCTAACCCTAACCCTAACCCTGTTCCTAACCCTAACCCTGTTCTTAACCCTAACCCTGTTCCTAACCCTAACCCTGTTCCTAACCCTAACCCTGTTCCTAACCCTAACCCTGTTCCTAACCCTAACCCTAACCCAAGGCCTTGTGTAGACTGGGGCTGCCAATCTGCACCTTTGGCCCCTCCCACCACCAAACATTCATACACCAGTTTGAGTAGCAGCACTGGAGACAAGGAGGGGGAAGTGTCTTGCCCAAGGACACAACAGCACATGGACAGAGAGGGATTGGAACCGCCAACCCTTTGGTTATTGGACGAGCCGGGGGGGGTTAATTTTAACACTTGAAAGACAAGATTTTTTTAGATAGCTATAGTTTTGTGATTGTATTTGCAGGAGAATACAAGAGAGAAGAAGGCAGAAGTGTAGTGTCTGAATGTACGCAGATGTGAAAGCAGCCCAGACCGGTGTCAGCCGCCACAGGACGCTTTTGGCTGCTTTAAAAATATGTCAAGGAGAGGTGGAGAGAAAAGGGAATAACAGCCATTTGTACACTCACTGAGGGGAAAACCTGTAAATCATTTGAAAACATATAGATATAATTTGGAGGACAAGGATCACTACAGATATTTACAGGTCAAACATTTTTGTGACGGAACTTAAGAGGAACTTCTCAGAGGGCAGCGAACTGACGAAGGCCTTCACAGGAGTTCACAAACACACACCCACTAAGGCTGTGTCTAAATTCTATCAGGATCTACAAAAATGTAATGGTGTGAATTCATTTTACATTCAGTCGAAATGGGAATCTGAATTAATCTTCCTCTGCCTGAAAGTGAGTGGCATTCTATGAGTCCAACCCAGCGAACAGCCACCAGCTCTAAAGGCTGCTGAGAATTTGGCTGGAAAAGCCTCATTCATTTTTTTATTACACCAAATATTAAAAGCAAACAATTAGGAAAACCGCAGCAATGCTGGAGAGGATGTGGTCACATGAACGCCAACCACTGGCAGATCTGCTGGACATGTGGACAAACGCAGATGTTTCAGAACCATGTTGTTCAGACAATGGAGAACATCTGAAATGATAAAATTCCAGTGCAGCCCAGACTATCGACCTGGGTCTAATACCTGATGATGGAACTAAAAGACAAGACACTTACTGATTTAAAATTTGAATTCTTGCTGCAAAAGGTAGTCACAAGGAACTGGTTCAAAAGTGACCCTCTACCACCACAACAATGACTGGACATTACAGAGGAAGTAGATACCATGGGAAAAGGAACATTTCATCTGAGGATTAAGATGGGAACTCTGAAGTGAAGATGGCAGAAATGGAGCAGACTCAAGGACAGGAATTCTGGAGATCAGATCAGGTACGGAACAGCAGTCCAATGCATCAGGAACTGCATCCCCTCTGGTTGTATTGTGTGGTTTTTTGTTTTGTTACTGCACTGTAAAAGTGATTTAAAACATTAAAATAAAAAGTTACAAAAAAAAAAAAAAAAAAATATATATATATATATATATATATATATATATATATATATATATATATATATGTCAAGGAGGAACTGTAAGAGCAGATACTTGTGTGATTAATGAATCAGATCATCAGATGCATCAGATCCCAGCTTCACCAACACCGTGCTTTGATAGAAACTGTTCACATTAGAGCGTCAAAAGCAGAGGCCTTTGAAGAGAGCATGTGTCAGCCAAAGACATGAGCTGATGTAGAAGAAGAAGAACTGTAGCTGTCCTTTTCAGTCCTCTGTGCATGGGTCCAGTCTGTAAAGACCCTCTGCTGGAAACCATCTGCCATGTTTGGGTGAGGACACACGCCCCCTAACCATGCTAACCCCTCCCACTCTTCATTTGTTTTGTAGTGGTGGTTTTCTTCTGCGTGTCTGTAGAACAGGGGTCTGGAACCTTTACCATCAAAAGAACCATTTTGTCCCATGTCCCCCCCACCCAACACAAACAGCCTGCAGCTACAGAACAAACACCACACTGTAAGAAGACTGGCATTTGTCTGTGTTTAAACACCTAAAAGTAGAAGGACTCCAAGCACCTGGAACAGACCAGCAAAAACACATCTGCTCTGGGTCTAAATACCTTTTTTCTGAGATTTAATAGCCTACACTGTGAAAAAAAAAAAAAAAAAAAAAAAAAAAAATATATATATATATATATATATATATATATATATATATATATATATATATATATATATATATATATATAAACCTAGTATTATTCTGGCAGCAGGTGCTCCGAAAAAATACAGGAAAATAACGGAAAATAACCATCTCATAAAAATATGGTAATTTTCCATAATTCAAATACAATTTTTTGCCCTAACTTTACATGAGATTTTGCTTTTTTTTTTTTTTTTTTTGTACTTTTTAATGTTTAATACAGAATATTTCCATGTATTAAAACAATCCAATTCCCTACATATATATATATATATATATATATATATATATATATATATATATATATATATATATATAAATAATTTTCAGTGAGACTCAGTTGTCCGATCCACTGATAAAAACTGTATTTGGACAGTTTATCAGTGCTTATACATGTTATACATTCACAAAAATACATTTATTCAACATTTTTGTTGTGAAACCTCCTGTAATTACACAAGATATTTGTCAATGAACAAACAAGTCTGGTTCAACTGACAGAACTAATACTTCTGTTACCGTTAACTGTCAGTAATTTTATCTGCTTTTATTTTTATTTTATTATTTTTTTTATGGTATTAAACTTTAAATTAACAGTTTAATCTCATGAATAGAAAAGAAATATTTGTCAAATTCCAATACATTTGCAAATGTATTTTAACTGTATTTTTCTGTGAAAAAAAGAAAAAATTACTTTTAAAAAAATGAAATTTTCTGGTTCTTCACAGTTCCAGTTTTTTCCTGTTCTTTTCCATTTGACATGTAAAATCACAGTCTGTTTTTGTCATTTCATTGATATTTTCCTGTTTCTTAAAAATACAGGAAAAATTTGTCAAATAAACAGTGAAAATTCTGTTCAATTACAGATTTTTTTTACAGTGTATAGTCCCACAGTGGTCCCTGCTGCTCAGTCTGCGTCCACATGTTTTTGTTTGTTCCTGTTTTTTTTTTTTAGTCCACAGTGTTAAACTCAGCCCATGGGTCTGACCGGCCCTCATCTGGGTCTGTTCCTAACATTACCTGTCAGGGTCTGGGGAACACAGTTTCATGCATACATTAAATATGAGCGCTAATGACCAGGTTCACCGTTACAACATGCAATTACCATCATAATGATTGGCCGATAAATTGCTTCCACAGCTAATGTGAAGAATGGAGTTTAATTAATAATTTGCTGGTGAGGACTTAATTGGAGGCTGTTGCTGTCACTGTTATGCAAATGAGGCCCGCTTTGCACACAGGGCACAATTAAGTCATGGTTCCCAGGGCCGAGTGACTTTGAAGAGCGAAGTAAAAGAGCCAAGGACGAAGGTCTGGGAAGTGGAGGCAGTGCCACTCAGGTGTTCAGCTGCTGCCAGCGTCATGTGCAGGCGCTGTTGTTCTGTCTGCATATGGAACACTAATGCTGGGAACCCCCTTAAAACACACACGCACATGCAGTTACACCTTGGACAGCTCCGTCTGCAGCAGATCCAGACTGTTTATGGGACTGATGAACCAGCCTGGTCTAGGATTCACAAACACATGAACACCACACAGTACATTTGGGTTCAGTCACATTCTGTCACTTCCTGTTTGAGCAAAACCAACCTGAGGCTGTGCACCGAAAACAACAGCAAAAAACTGTCCGTCCCCCCCCCCCCCCCCCCCCCCCCCACAGTAGTCTGCTGCTTCAACTGTTCCTGACACCAGGAAGACTGAAAATGTCCTTGTGGACCAGGGGTGGTCCACCCCAGGCTCTGGACCTGGACCTGGACCTGGTTCTGCGTCCTCCCAACAGGGGTGGTCCACCCCAGGCTCTGGACCTGGACCTGGACCTGGTTCTGCGTCCTCCCAACAGGGGTGGTCCACCCCAGGCTCTGGACCTGGACCTGGACCTGGTTCTGCGTCCTCCCTGAAGAGGCTCCTTCTGACTGGGTCTAAAAACAGGACGGTGAAGAACAGGCATTTCTTAATTTAATTCTTATTTATTTTCATTTTGTTCATTCTCGTACACCAGGGATGTCAAACCTGTGTCCCAGGGCCAAATGCGCCCCCCCCCCCAAAGGTTCCAATCTGACCCCTGGGATGAATTTACAAAGTGTAAAAATTCCACAGTCCAGGCTGTGGAACTCATTTTAGTTCAGGTTCAGTTTGACCTCAAGTAAAATAATAGTAATAAAAACCTACAAAAAATAATGACTCCATATTTTCTTCTCAGTTTGATGTGAAAAAAATAATATGACATTATGTCTGTAAATAATGACAACTACAAATGTTTGTCTTTGTTTTAGTGCAAAAAATCACATTAAATTGTGAAACTCTTTCCATTTCCAAACTCTCCTGTACCAATAAAATGTGACTAACCTGAACAAATGTGTCCAACCTGAAATGTCTGTATTAAATTCAGTCCAGTTTGAACTCTTTTCTTCCTGTTCCTCAGTGTTTAGTGTCTTTGGAGATCTGATCCAGAATGCACATGGACTAATGAGAAGTGGAGGAAGAAGACTGAGAAAATTACACTGATTTTACTGAAGAAATGTCAGTGTTTTCAGGTTCTTCACATCTGTTTAGTTTGGATAGTTTATAAAAGTAAGTATTTTCGTCATTTAATGTTTTTTTTCACTCAAACACAGACATAAATTGTCAGTTGTCATTATTTACAGGTTATTCTGTTTTTGTTCATTTCCTGGGTGGGTCCACTGCAGATCAGATCAGACTGAATGTGGAACCTGAAAGAACAGGAGTCGGGGGGGGGGGGGGGGGGGGGGGGGGCTCGGCCACACATGTGCAGTTCAGCTGAGGGGGGGTTCCACGTGCGTGTGTTTCTGCCGGTTACCCGTGTGTGTGGGTTTCTGTCCTACTTACACTATGGTGGTATGGGGTGGGGCGGTCCGTGCCCCTGCAGAAGTGAAAGTCAAACTTCTGTTCATTTCCCCTAACCCTAACCCTAACACTAACCCCTGCTGTCTTGGCCTATTATATATTCTTATTAGGGCTGGGCAAGTTAACGCATTATTACCACGTTAACACATTCATTAAATAACGCCGACAATTTTTTTAATCTCCCGTTAATGCCGTTCGCCTTTCAAGCAAGTCTTAGCTCATTTATACATATGGACTCTTATTTTGAAACTCATGCTTTTATTTTGGTGGTGCTGTGTGTGAACTGTGCACGAGCTGAGAGGAGAAAGCGAACTTTTGGAGTAATGCTGAATCAAACTTTATGTAACTCCTGCAGTTCAGCGCCTGTATGTGTCAGTCATTCTGTTGTTTGCTAAATAATTCCACATGCACACGTGCCGTTAGAAACAGAATAAGCTAATACCAAACACCAATCCAAATTAGGGCGGCACAGTTAATCGTTAAAAGATCGCAGTCTCGATTCACACATGTATGCAGCCTTATTTCTAAACACGGACAATTTTTAAACATTTTATTTCATGGGCTGCATGACAAACAAACACCCACAATCGCAGAAGCACCTCCTCCTCTGCCCTCAACCAATGGTGAAGCGTCTTTCAGAACACATGAGCTGCTGCTGTCGACTGCAGCTGAGTGAAGAAAGAGTGAATGACAGCACAGGAACGACTGCAGTAAAGAGAGAGAAAAGGATGAAAACCCCAGTGGGAGGGGCCACAGTCCCCCACCTGAACTGGTATCCAGTGGGAGGGGCCAGAGTCCCCCACCTGAACTGGTATCCAGTGGGAGGGGCCAGAGTCCCCCACCTGAACTCCTGCCCAGTTCAGGTTCACACTCGTCTGTGTTCGTCTCATGTCGGTCTGTTCTGTCGTCCAGATCCAAGAGTGTTTTCATTTTCACTTCTCTGACTTCTAACCAAGAATCTAAAGTCTCACCCTCTGTAAAAATTGTAGATCAGCTAAAATGTCCTTAGGGGTCAAATGAGTGTCCATTTGTGTCCAAAACAGTTGTCCTACAGTCACAGAAGTGTGTGTAAATAATGCTAATCCATCTGTGCACAGACTACTGATACTCTCTGACAGTGGAAGCTCTATTTTCATAAATATTGGATTTGGAATAGCACGTGGATGTGAAAACTTTTGCTGGTGGACGGACGTGACATTACCCATGATGCTCTGGTCAGTCCCAGTACTTTATTAGGAATAAACTTCTAGACTTCCTATTGCTAATTGTGCTCTTCTTCATAAATGTTGGTATTGTGGATCTAAAACAATCCCAGCTGACACAAAAACACTAAATGTGTCAGTGGACGGATGTGACATGGTTGTTGTGGATCCCATCATACTGATGCTCTGCAGCCATGTCAGCGTTTACACTAATGATCCCTGTGCAAAAACTAGGAGCACTATTATTTAGTGGATAGTTTAGCATCAGACTAAAGAGGAAAGAACAATCTAGAATTGTTCTTTGTGTCTAAAAATGCTTCTTATTGTAAAACTGCTGATGTAAACAGTGCTGTGTGCCATTCTTCATGTATGTATTGGTGGAACAGAAGCAGGATGGATCAGCACCATACTCCAGATTGAACCTGTACAAATAAAACATGTGATATGGAGGAGAGAATCTGGGAAGAAAAACTGGGGAATCCAAAAGAAGAGAAGATTTGTTTTTCAGCTCAGTTCAGTTCAAATAGAACTTGTCCATTTGTGACATGAAAATATAGCATTAATTGTGCTGAAATGGTTCATTTTGGAGCTGAAAACATAGTTCATATGAGCATCAACATGTTGAACAGAACTGAAATCCTGTCCATTTGAACAACTGTCATTTACCAACACAAAGTTCCTTTGGATTCACTGAGACTGATTTAATATGAACACAGACACAGAAGAGCTGTGAACACATGTGAGCTGCTGTGTATATTTTGGATGTGCAAATGAAATGAAAGTGACCAGATGAAAGAAGTACCACGGTGCATTCATACTGTCTACAATGAATTATGTCCAAGTATAATTTAATATTACTGATTCTTTAGAAGTCTACACTGTATGAACTATTTCTTATTCAGGTTTCTTGTAAATTGGGTTTCTGCTACAGGTTGTACAGTGACAGTGAGCTGCAGTTTTTTCATATTAATGGTATGAACTAGGACCTTGAGTTTGAAAATGAGTCTGAATTATAAGACTTGAGGATTTGGAAAAGTATTCAGTGAAATTTGTCAAAAAAAAAAAAAAAAAAAGGAAAGAAAATGCCATGATTGTATGTTTTAAAGAATACAGTCTTGGCATTTTCTTTTTTTTTTCTTTCTTTTTTACTTCCTCCCAGTTTGGTGGGATTTTGATACTCTTTCACTATTGCAATTGGAATAGGAACTAGTCAAGACCCAAAGGCGTATGCGCCTGATCTACCTTAAAACTACCTTAAAAAGCGGTTCTATTTCCTGTAACTTTAATAAGAACCTTCACCCTCATCCTTCCAGCTCCAGGTCCAGCTGGAGCCCAGGACAGGACTGGTCTCTGTCTCTGCTGTATCACTCATTGAATGATCACTTCGTGCTGGAGTTTGTCTGTCTGTCTGTCCATGTTCGACTGCTTAGATTAGTTCCAAAAGCAATCTGACATAATGGGTGCTGTATTCACCTTGTAAAGTGATGGTGAATGGAAACAGAAGAGCAGGGTCCGCTGCTGCACAAGCCCTTAGCTGGACTTCAGAGGCAGAGGATGAAGGTTCCCACACATCCGACTGTTCCAAACCAGGGGGACTGGATCATGTGGACCACCCTCATTCTTACACTATTAGTTATTGTAGTGGTGTTTAACCATATGAACTGTTTTCATACGTAATAAAAACATTCCAAAATGAAATGACGTTTTCTGTCTGTTCCTCAGATGTGATGTCACCACATATGACAGTGGGTCCACATGGACCCCGGTCGGTAGGATTAGGATCTGAAATATGTTGGTAGGATGAGGGTTAAACAGAATCCAATTTTATTACGTCTGTGAAACCTTTTAATTTTTTTTTTCAGTCTCACAAAAATGAAGTTATTTCTATATTGTAATAATGGGGCTCCTTTAAGAGCGGCGTATACGATCAGGCGTCATTAAAATGGAAGTGTTTTCACAGCCTTCTCCTTAATTGTCAGTATGTGCTGACGGGCATATGTTCTGGTCACTTTATGTAGAAAGTACTGTCAGAGGAGCCATCTGTGTGTGTGTGTGTGTGTGTGTGTGTGTGTGTGTGTGTGTGTGTGTGTGTATATGTGTGTATATGTGTGTGTGTTCACCATATGTTCACTCTCCATCTATGTGTTTGACAAGTGCTTCAAGGCCAGTGTTGACACTTGGATTAGAGATGGGGGGGGGTGTGTGTGTGCAGGGATGGGCAGAGGAGTTGGATGTGCAGACTGTGTGACCTTCCAAGGACAGGAGTGGAAATGAACGATAAGGTGGTGGGTGGGCGTGCTGTGGGCAGCTGGCGCCGGCTCTGCTCTGCATGGTCTGGGATTTAAAGGCCCAGCCCAGGACAGAAGACGGACCGGCTCTGCACGGTCTGGGATTTAAAAGACAGAAGACGGACCGGCTACTCAGAAGATCCAGGCTCTGAGCTGCCGGCTGTCCGATCTCCTGATGGTTTGGATCTATTTTTAGTGGACGGCTAAAATGTGCTTAGAGGTCTCATTTAAGACTTTGTGCATAAGAAATCAATATACGAGGGCCGACTGAAAAGTTCTGAGCCTAACGTGGAAAGGATTCACATATGCAGACCAAATGTGGTCCATGAAGTCTGTCCCATATCTTCATCCTATCCACTGCATGTGTTGGTCAGATCAGTCCTTTTCCCTGTTTTCCAGCTCCATGAACTTTCTGTATCCAGTGTTTCCTGAAAAATGGACAAACTTGAGTTTGGGGCTGATTAGACTGTGGATGAGACTGAGGTCCAACACTGTCAGTCTGAGACCAAGGAGCAGTCCAGACTATGGAAACACCCCAACCCCTAACCCTGTTCCTAACCCTAACCCTGAGACCAAGGAGCAGTCCAGACTATGGAAACACCCCAACCCCTAACCCTAACCCTGTTCCTAACCCTAACCCTGAGACCAAGGAGCAGTCCAGACTATGGAAACACCCCAACCCCTAACCCTAACCCTGTTCCTAACCCTAACCCTGAGACCAAGGAGCAGTCCAGACTATGGAAACACCCCAACCCCTAACCCTGTTCCTAACCCTAACCCTGAGACCAAGGAGCAGTCCAGACTATGGAAACACCCCAACCCCTAACCCTAACCCTGTTCCTAACCCTAACCCTGAGACCAAGGAGCAGTCCAGACTATGGAAACACCCCAACCCCTAACCCTAACCCTGTTCCTAACCCTAACCCTGAGACCAAGGAGCAGTCCAGACTATGGAAACATCCCAACCCCTAACCCTAACCCTGTTCCTAACCCTAACCCTGAGACCAAGGAGCAGTCCAGACTATTAGTCCAGTGTCCATGATTTTGACCCTGCAAAGTTAATCCCAGTAAACGTTCTTAATGGAAGTGTGTCACATATGGTTAGTAGAGCTAAATTAACTTGGTTGCTAATTGTGCAACCTTGAGCATTTGTCAGAATTCAAGATGGCGTCCCCCGCCATGGCAACAACACCCAGAGACTTGACAAGCGCGGCCTTGTGGCGCTTCCTCCAGCAGCCATACTGGTCCGTTAGAGCTGGAGGGACTGGACTCAGTTCAACCTGAAACACTTCTGCCGTATCAGAGTTACGCTGCTGTCCCACAGCTAACAGCCGACATCAGAAGAATCTCAGTTTCCACAGACTGACAAAGCCTTTTTTGTGATGTCAAACCAAACGTTGCCCTTGCTTGTTTCTACATGGACTGACAACCAAGGTTTGGAAAAAAAAAAAGCGGTGTCACACTTGGTCAACGCAGTCTTTTCAGTATCTGGCTGAAGTCGATCTGTTCCTATAATTTCATTCCCATTCCAAATTTGACCTCTGATTTGACCTGTATCCAAAAAAAGGACTTCAGAAGTGGACTCCCCATCCTGGAAAACCTACCAGACCATAGATTACACCACTTTCTTTGTCAACGAGAACAAAAGTTGAAAATTGATGAAAATTCAAGATGGTGGAGGACGCCATCTTCAATTCTGACAAATGCTCAAGGTTGCACAATTAGCAACCAAGTTAACTTAGCTGTACTGACCATGTGTGACACATTTCTATTTAAAAAGTTGACTGGTATCAGCATTGCAGGGTCTGTTATGGGAAGTATAAGAGTGGCAACATGACTATATGGAAACATCCCATGGCACCAACCCCAAACAAGCCAAAGGTCGGACACGTACTTGATGACAGCCCCAAACTCAAGTTTGTCCATTTTTCAGGAAACACTGGATACAGAAAGTTCATGGAGCTGGAAAACAGGGAAAAGGACTGATCTGACCAACACATGTAGTGGATATGTAGACAAGATATGGGACAGACTTCATGGACCAGAGTTGGACTGCATATGTGAATCCTTTCCACGTTAGGCTCAGAACTTTCCAGTCGCCCCTCGTAAGTGAATCCAAAGGAACTTTGTGTTGGTAAATGACAGTTGTTCAAATGGACAGGATTTCAGTTCTGTTCAACATGTTGATGCTCATATGAACTATGTTTTCAGCTCCAAAATGAACCATTTCAGCACAATTAATGCTATATTTTGATGTCACAAATGGACAAGTTCTATTTGAACTGAACTGAGCTGAAAAACAAATCTTCTCTTCTTTTGGATTCCCCAGTTTTTCTTCCCAGATTCTCTCCTCCATATCACATGTTTTATTTGTACAGGTTCAATCTGGAGTATGGTGCTGATCCATCCTGCTTCTGTTCCACCAATACATACATGAAGAATGGCACACAGCACTGTTTACATCAACACTTTTACAATAAGAAGCATTTTTAGACACAAAGAACAATTCTAGATTGTTCTTTCCTCTTTAGTCTGATGCTAAACTATCCACTAAATAATAGTGCTCCTAGTTTTTGCACAGGGATCATTAGTGTAAACGCTGACATGGCTGCAGAGCATCAGTATGATGGGATCCACAACAACCATGTCACATCCGTCCACTGACACATTTAGTGTTTTTGTGTCAGCTGGGATTGTTTTAGATCCACAATACCAACATTTATGAAGAAGAGCACAATTAGCAATAGGAAGTCTAGAAGTTTATTCCTAATAAAGTACTGGGACTGACCAGAGCATCATGGGTAATGTCACGTCCGTCCACCAGCAAAAGTTTTCACATCCACGTGCTATTCCAAATCCAATATTTATGAAAATAGAGCTTCCACTGTCAGAGAATATCAGTAGTCTGTGCACTAATGGATTAGCATTATTTACACACACTTCTGTGACTGTAGGACAACTGTTTTGGACACAAATGGACACTCATGTGACCCCTAAGGACATTTTAGCTGATCTATTTTTAGTGGAGCTCTGCATGAATCTCCTTCGCCTCATTTGCAGAAGACCTCCGCTTTTTCGATTGATTTCTCTCCCCCTGCTTTCCTTTTCCCATGCAGACGCAGCAGCAGCAGAACGCCCTGGGAACAGTTAAAGCCTACTTTGTCCTAATGCGCACACACACACGTACGGCCCTGTTTCACCAATCAGATGTTAATATTGTAGATGAATTTCTCCGAGGACGCTGTAAATGTGATTTGTCTTTGTTGTTCACCTCTGCCTGCTGTCCTCAGAGGGAATGGGATCCAAAAGCCTCCAGGAACCATTCATTTCCTGCTGACACATGACACAGAGTGATGCATAGGCTGGAGCATTACCGGATTTATCAAAAATACACAAAAGAACACAACAGACGCTGAAAGAAAAGAAAAACAAGGCTATTAGGAATCTGCTGAATACACTGCTTTGGAGTTCCATTTGCATAATTGGTTGTTTTATACAAAATGATGAATAAACCAAAATACACACAAGAAACGCAGTCATGTTTGAAGGAAAAGGAAGTCCGGAGAATGAGATGTGAGCCAGAGCCTCTGTGTTCATGACATTAAGGGAACACTTTAGAATAAGTCCACACTATGAAGCATTAGTTCAACATTAACAAATACTGAATTCATCATTTATAAAGCATATTTATGACATGAATACTCATTAATATATGGTTTATAAACACAGTTATAAATGTTTTACTCATCATTAATAAGCTCAAGTACAATGTGCTTAATGATTGTATTTTCATACTTTATAAATTATGGATTCAGCATTTAAACATGTAGTACTGCATCATTTACAAACCAGTTGTGATGTGCATTTACGCTCACACATTCACTTGTGATGGTTGGAAAATGACAAAGACTTGGTGGAGAATGGATTTGCTTCAATCAGGCGATCTGTTTATTTGTGCACAAATGAGAAAACTGACAGACGAAGCTCCGCCCTCTCAAGAGTCAGTTCCACCTAATACAGAAAATCAGTCTAACTTACAGAGGCTGTGTTAAGCTTACATGGGACTGGTTAATCTAAAATATGACGTATGATGCTGTGGCTAAGCAGAGGAAAGAATGTCAGATGGACACAGGACAGAATGGAAGAGCTGGGAGTCATTCTGGGAAGTCTGAAAAGTTACTCCTAGTTGAATTCCAGAACTGAGACAGCTCCTGCTCTGCTATGGACTAAAAGTTCAAACTGAACCTTGTGCTAGCTTTACAGATAAAGTAGCTTATGATATGCAGAATCCAGAAGCTGACTGAGAGAAACATTCATGTTCTGAAGGACACAGGCATCTTGCAAACTAACAGTTGTGAGGAGATGCAAGAATACAAAACTTATGGTCAGCGTTAACATCAGTGTTAACACACTATTCACACATGTACAAATGGTGAGTGAATATGTTAGCGTGTATTTTATACGAACTCATGCATTTATTTTCCAATACATGTCCGAAAAAACAGTTATTAATACAGGAATTCATTATTTCAGGCAGTTTTAATGCACTTACTACTCATTAAGTCTCTGGTGTGAGCTCATCTAAAGTGTGCACTATCTATGACATTAAAGCATTTACTAATGACATTTAAAGGATTTGAGTTTTCATGAACATCTAAATGAAGTGTAGGAAAATAGGGAAATTGTGTGTGGAGATAAAACAAATATCAAACATAATTCAGTTTAAAAAAAGATATAAAGAATTGATTCTTGAGAGGTCCAGTATTTAATAATGACACTGAGGCCTGTTTGTTTATGGGTGGTGTTTTTATTGATAAATCTGCTGAAATTATTGAAGAAAACTGTGGAATTGTTGAGTCTGTTTGTATGACTGGACTGACATGAACATACTATTGTGTAGAATTCAGTTACAGCATTATGTTTTTTTTTTTTTGTGGTTCAATGCTAAAATTAGGAAAAATAGTATAGTTTGATTCTTGTATTAAGTTAGTGATAAAGGTGTAAAAGCACTGAGGGGTTGGATTGAGTAAGTTTAGACTTCTTCTTCCTCCTCCTTTTTGACCATGCAAAATTCAGACTTGTATATGTTTGAAGATACATTCTGTCCATTTAAATGTTTTATTTTGCTCTATTTTGTTTTGTTTTTTTCTTTGTATGTTAGAAATAAATAGATAAAAGAAGAAAGAAAAGAAATGCATGATCTAGAGGCGGAAAATTCAAAATACAGAGGGTAATATTATAGTAAATTATGATAAATCACTGAAGTAAAGGTTAAATACAGAAAAAAAATAATTTGAGAACCTCCACAAAAGTAAAACAAAAGAAAACAGAAAACTGTGGGAGTTGACATTATTTATCATTTATTAAACGATTATTTTCCTGCTGAACTCAGGCTGTATGTGGCTCCTGAACTACACTCAGACTGCCCTGGTTTCAAGTCCATCACATAAACCTATGTCTAAATCTGGACATTCACACTTACTGCAGATTGAAACAGGACAAATGAGGACATCTGATTGGCTCTGTGAAAATGGACATGCCCATATTTGGTGCCTCAGTACTGTGGACGTACACACTGCTTTGTTTTCTTGGTTTAAGATTGTGGCACGTTAGTTAGAGGCCTGATCCAAACCACACAGCTCCAGTCGAAGAAATAAATAAAAAATAAAATGCACAAAAAAACAAAAAACAAACTGTATTATTTTCTGCCACTTCTGGAAATCCAATATAATATGAACCCATGTAAACCGACTTCAATAATAAATGGAGCTTAGCAAAAAAAAAAAAAAAAGAGTATGTATCATAACTGAATAATACATGACTTTAATCTGCAGTGTGAGTTTGTGAGCTGTGGGAGTGCTGACCACGCTCCGTTCAGCGTTTTCTCTCCGAATCTGATGACACTGTCTGTCATTGTCCCGCCTCATTAGCCTGGTGTCAACACTTTGTCACTTTTATCTAAATATACTGGAACCACAGAGAACCAGTTCAGTTTAAATGGAAGCATGGTACTGATCTGTGGATTTATGCCTGGAAAGAAGCTGCACAGGTTTAGAGGAGGAGAAACTCCTCAGTTCTGACACGATTCGTGGATGCCTTTCAGGCCTTTGATGGTGTCAGTAGTTGAAAGTAAGTGAAAAGGGGGTTCCAGAGTCTACATGAAGGCGTCTGGTGTACTGGGATGCAGATGGGGAGAGAAAATGTCCCCCCCTTTGGAGTGAGCAACAGTGTGCAGCGGGGGGGGGGGCTGCTTTCTCCTGCACTCTTTAATATGTACATGGACGATCTACCTAAACAGCTGAATGGATGTAAAACTGGCTCTGTTTGGTAACAGTAGAATCAACCACCTCATGTATGCTGATGGTTGGTCCATTTTTTCCTGCAGCAGCGCTGGGTTTGAGCAGCTGCTGAACATGTGTTCTGATTATGGTCTGACATATGAGTGCAAAACAACGCTACAAAGAGCACAGTTTACATCTGCAGGACAAAAGGGGACAAGGACCTAAACTGTCCTCAGTTACAGCAGTTTACCGACCGGCAGGCCCTAAGCTATTGTCATCATGCGGCGTCCAGCATCATTGTCGTCTGTCATCATCGTCTGTCGTCGTCTATCGTCATGTCATTGTCTGTCATCATCTGTCGTCGTCTGTTGTTGTCTGTCGCGGTGTGTTGTCGTCTGTCGTCGTCTGTAGTCGTGTGTCATCATCTGTCGTCATCTGTTATCGTTGTCTTTTGTCGTCTGTCGTCATCATCTGTCGTCATCTGTCATCGTCTGTTGTCATCTGTTGTTGTCTGTCGTCGTCTGTCGTTGTTGTCTGTCGTCATCTGTCGTCATCTGTCATCGTTGTCTGTTGTCGTCTGTCGTCATCTGTCGTCGTCTGTCATCATCTGTTGTTGTCTGTCGTCATCTGTCATCATTTGTCATCGTCTTATGTCATCATCTGTTGTCGTTGTTGTCTGTCATCGTCTGTCATCGTCATATGTCATCGTCTGTCGTCGTCTGTCATCATCTGTTATTGTCTGTCATCGTCTGTTGTCATCTGTTGTCCTCTGTCATTGTGTGTCGTCTGTCGTCATCTGTCATCCGTCGTCTGTCATTGTCTGTCGTCGTCATCTCTCATCATGTGTTGTCGTCTGTCGTCATCTGTCATTGTCTGTCGTCATCATCTGTCGTCATCTGTCATCATCTGTCATCGTCTGTCGTCGTCTTTCGCCGTCTGTCGTCAATGTCTGTTGTCGATGTCTGTCGTCATCTGTCATCATTTGTTGTCGTCCTCTGTCATCGTCTGTCGTCGTCTGTTGCCGTCTGTCATCTGTCGCCATCTGTCGTCATCGTCTGTCATCATCTGTTGTCGTCTGTCGTCGTCTTTCGCCGTCTGTCGTCGATGTCTGTTGTCGATGTCTGTCGTCATCTGTCATCATTTGTTGTCGTCCTCTGTCATCGTCTGTCGTCGTCTGTTGCCGTCTGTCATCTGTCGCCATCTGTTGTCATCGTCTGTCGTCATCTGTCATCATCTGTCATCGTCTGTCGTCGTCTTTCGCCGTCTGTCGTCGATGTCTGTTGTCGATGTCTGTCGTCATCTGTCATCATTTGTTGTCGTCCTCTGTCATCGTCTGTCGTCGTCTGTTGCCGTCTGTCATCTGTCGCCATCTGTCGTCATCGTCTGTCGTCATCTGTCATCATCTGTTGTCATCTGTCGTCGTCTTTCGCCGCCTGTCGCCGATGTCTGTTGTCATTGTCTGTCGTCATTTGTCATCATTTGTCGTCATTTGTCGTCGTCTTCTGTCATTGTCTGTCGTTGTCTGTCGCCGTCTGTCACTGATATCTGTCGTCGTTATCTGTTGTCATTTGTCGTCGTCTTCTGTCATCGTCTGTCATCGTCTGTTGTCTGTCGTTGTCGTCTGTCGTCTGTTACAAAACTTTCACTCGTCTTCTTCTCCCAAACTCCAGTTCTGATTGACTTCACACTTGGTCTACAGTTTCTGTATGATGATGTCAACAAAAGTTAGTGAAATTATTTGGATCCGGATCTGATTCTGGATTTGGTGCCACTTTGAAAAATGTTCCCATTCTAACAGATAGGAAGTGGATTGATCCAATAAATCAGTATCAATGATATCAAGTGTGAAATTGAATTTTGTACAGATCTGATTGAATATGAGCAAAACATGGACTATTTTTGTAATAGAATAAATACACAGAACTGGGGGAGAAGAAATGGATCTGGATACATTTACCTAAGCTTTGAATTTGGCCGCTAAGATACAGGGACACTGGTCCGATTTTTATTTGTCAGGACAGGAGCTGAGTGTCAGCACCAAAATAAAGTATTTAGGTGACTTTATTACAGATCAAATGTCCAGTGATGATGATGATGATGATGATGATGATGATGTGTCCAAGCAGGGTCAGATGTTCTATGCCCAGGTTAATATGTTGGCAAGAGAATTCTGAAAATGTCCAGGAGAATCTCTTCAGAGCAGACTGTCCTCCTCTGTATACCGCCCCCTGCTGGTCCAGGTTTTCAAAGGCTCGTTTACAGAAGCTCACAGCTGCATAGAATGAACACATGAGAACACTGTTCCAAAAACCTGGATGGACCAGAGCAGGGCAGTTATTCTGCAGTGCAGGAGTGAACACTTTTTAGTCTCTGATGAGAAACTTCATGTACAAATGTATCTGTGGATTGAACGGCTGTTAGAATTCCGTCCTTATGCTGTGGACTAATCCCAGTCATAGTTGGGTGCCACACCAGTCACCCCAGTGGAGACACTGGGACAGCTGTCTGCGATAATATTGATGATGTGTGGTCTGTATTTGTAACCTGTGTTTTTTAAAATGCATTCTGTTTGTTGATTGCCTGTTTGTTTGTTTTAAATGGACTCCCAAGTCTGCAAATAAAGATGATGATGATGATGATGATGATGATGATGATGATGATGATGATGGTTTGGGCCAAACATTGCAGTGGTACAGTTGTGTTTCTGGTCTGAATGCAGCCTGTTCCTCTCAGACTCTGTGATGTCACCCATGGGTTTGTGAAGGTCTGTTCTGCAGCCTGTTCATGTGTTGGAAACAGAAGGAACCATGTCCTTCAGATGTAGTCCCACCCACAGCCTGTAGGTGCTGCCTCCACTGAAGCCACTCACCTCCACTTTGTGTCTAAGTTTCTTTTTTCCTCCGGGGCTTCTATGTGCTGTCACTCAGACTGATTGGTCTGGAAATTGCTCCTGCATTGATATGAGCTCAGGGCTAATGCAAGGCACTGATGTCTGCCTGTTGAGGTTTGATTGACAGGTGTGATTGACAGCTCACATGTCCTACTGTCATGTCCTTTGTGTGTTGAATATTTGTGTTCCTGACAGACAGCCCAACAGTGGTTGTCATTAATGAAGTACACTAATCAGATCCTAAAATGAGTCTGACACAAACGTTAGAGCGACTTGACTTTTCTGTTGTCAGTTGGCTCTCTGTCTGTGATGGTGTTGCAGGTTGGCTTTTTCACCGGCAGGTCCTGCAGGTTGGCTTTTTCACCTGCAGGTCCTGCAGGTTGGCTTTTTCACCGGCAGGTCCTGCAGGTTGGCTTTTTCACCGGCAGGTCCTGCAGGTTGGCTTTTTCACCGGCAGGTCCTGCAGGTTGGCTTTTTCACCGGCAGGTCCTGCAGGTTGGCTTTTTCACCTGCAGGTCCTGCTCCTGTGGAATTATTTGACCCGCCCCCTGCACCACTGCAGCTGTTTTTAAAACCCAACCTGACCCGCAACCAATTAACCCTTTCATGCATGAGTTATGAGAACCTTAGCCAAAATTTTTTTCCTGAGTGTTTTTATTCCTCTTTAGGCTTTTAACAACAATGCAATTGCTGTTTTGTTTTGTTTTTTTTTTTGTTATGAACCCATTTTTCATGACGTTACCAGAATGTTCAATGTACGTTTAACATTTGAAGTAAAGAAATGTGTATTTAACGTCAGAAAATGATGTACTGTGGGAAAATTATACAATAAAACACTTTTGATGCTAACACTAAAGGTATCATTAATCCCACTTCTGCGAAAGGCATTTAACTGGGTGTTAAAGAAGGGAGAAATTCCCCATTCATGGAGAGAAGCTATTATCTCTGTAATACCGAAGGAGGGCAAGGATGAGAAGGAATGTTCCAGTTATAGACCTATTAGTGTCCTTAATCAAGATTATAGATTGTTTACAGCTATTTTAGCAAGATGTTTAGAAATAATTCTGCCAGAAATAATTCACTTAGACCAGACTGGATTTATAAAACGAAGACAGACACAAGACAATATTAGGCGCACCCTACACATAATGCAACATGTAATTAAAAATCAGATAGAGACTGTGGTGGTGGGAATAGATGCGGAAAAAGCCTTTGATTCCGTCAGATGGGGTTTTCTATATGCAGTGTTGGAGCGGTTTCGTTTCCATGAGACATTTATAAAGGTCATACAGGCCCTGTATAATAAACCGTTAGCTAGGATCCGGATCAATGGGAGTCTTTCAAAAATTATCACATTAGAACGAGGCTGCCGTCAGGGCTGTTCAGCGAGTCCTCTTCTCTTTGCCATTTTTCTGGAACCCCTGAGCACTTGGATAAAACAAAATGAAAATATAACAGGGATAGACATGGGGGGTGGGATACAAAAAATAGCATTATTTGCGGATGACGTATTAATATATTTGACAAACCCGAATAAGTCAATTCCTGCTCTTATGACAACTCTTACAGAATATGGGCATTTATCGGGCTACAAAATAAATATACAGAAAACTCAGGTTATTACTTTCAACTACAGACCAAACCAAGCGATTAGGGACAAGTACAAGATCAGTTGGGATTTAAAATCAATAAAATATTTGGGAGTTAACTTACCTCAAGACTTAGGACAATTAAAATCCATCAACTACGATCCATTGCTCAACAGAATTAAATCTGACATTAGCAGATGGAATCTGATACCTTATATGAGCATTACACAAAGAGCGGAGGTGATAAAAATGAACGTGCTGCCAAGGCTTCTGTACCTGTTCCAGAGTCTACCAGTGGAGGTAACAGAAAATGAATTCAGGGACTGGGATAAAATGATCTCCAGATATATCTGGCAGGGGCGGAGACCGAGGATCAGGTACAGAACACTGCAATTACCTAAAAACAAAGGAGGGCTAGCACTTCCTTGCCTGAAGAGCTATTATCAAGCCGCACAAATAAAAATATTGTTGAATATATACGACCCTTCCTACTCAGCAAGATGGAAAGAAATTGAGGCCAGCACAACAGATGGAACTCCTATACAGGCTATAATAGGGGACAATGACTTAAGAAAACATATTAGAGAAGGGACAAACCCATGGTTGGATGTATCATTGAAGATTTGGTTTGAATTAATTGTGAAAAATGACTTGAGAATACAAAGTAGACTATTAAGATGGATTGGATTTGACTCAGAATTCATACCAAACAGAACAGATAATAGTTTTAAAAACTGGGATAGAGGACCTACGATACTCTGGGAGCTTTTAAGAAAGAAGGAGATTAAAAGTTTCCAAGAGATAAAAGACCAATATAGTCTAACGAATCTGGATCAATACAGATACATGCAATTAAGGCATTATTTAGAGCAAACAATGAGGGGAACCACTAGGGGGAAGGGGTTAGAACTCATTAAAATGTTTACTTTAGCATATGAGTCAAAACTGAAAAATAAATTGATTTCAAAATTATATAAGGGAGTGGAAGACTTAAAGGGAAATGACACGGTGTATATAAAAAAGAGGTGGGAGAGGGAGGCAAATATTGTCATATCAGAGGATGAATGGGATGAGATAAATGAACAGCAGTGGAGAACAACTTGCTCATTATCATGGAGAGAACACGGGTGGAAGAACATCATAAGACTCTTTAGAACACCAGCACAGACAAAGTATCATGACACAAAGTGTTGGAGATTATGTGGGGCTGATAAAGCTGACCATTTCCATGTATTCTAGAGTTGTCCTTTCATTGGTAGTTACTGGCAGGAGCTTAAGAATTGTATGGAAAAAGTACTGAAGGTGGACCTTCCATGTACATTTGAGGTACTATATCTGGGGAAACTGGACGTAAACTTTTCTAGATCTGGGGACAAATATATTTATAGAATAATGCTGATTGCAAGCAAAAAAGCAATTACCAGAAAATGGATGAAGAATGAGGTACCTAAGGTTGAGGACTGGGTTGAGGTAATACACAATATTTATGTGATGGAAAAACTAACTTTTTCTCTGAGACTGGAAGTGGATAGATTTAAAAGAATTTGGGAAAACTGGATAGAGTACATCAAACCAATTAGGTCTGATTTTATCTGAGATGTATATTGTGGAAAAAAAAAAAAAAAAAACCCTAGTTCATGCTACAGAGGTTTAGTTTAGTTTTGTTTTTTTTTCTTGTTAATTATATTTGTATAATTGTTTTGGTTTAATATATTCCCTGCACTGGTAACATAGTAAAACCCTGTTAGAGTAATCAGGCAAAATGTATGGTGGAAGGTATAGAACCACGAAGCCCCGGGCACAATTTTATTTGCGTACTTGGAAAGGAATGGTAATTCCCAAATTTGATTTAAAGTAAAAGAATGAGGATGTTTTTATATATGTATGCATGTGTATGTGTGTATATATATAAATGTATGTGTATGTGCGTATGTGTGTATGTATATATGTAAATATATGTGTGTGTATGTATGTATGTATGTATGTATGTATATATATATATTTTTTTTATTTTTTATTTATTTTTTTTTTTATTTTATTTTTTTTATGTATATGTGTGTATGTATGTATGTGTGTGTATATGTATATATGTATATATATATATATGTATATGTATGTATATGTATATGTGTATATATATATATATATATATATATATATATATATATATATATATATATATATATATATTTATTTATTTATTTATTTTTATTTTTTATTTTTATTTATTTATTTATTTATTTTGGTCCTATATTTTCTTTTTTTTTTTTTTTGATTGTCATGATTAATTTAAAGATATTAAATTTGGAGGAGAGTGGAAAGAGATGGAAAAAACAAAAACTCAGCCATTGTGTACCAGCTGTATGTGGAATCTATTTTATAAATGTTCAATAAAAAGTTAATTATAATAAAAAAAAAAAAAAAAACACTTTTGATGCTCCTAATCTGATGTTTTCTCACATTTTTACATATTCTAATACTAGTTGTTACTGACTTTATGAAGATATTATGCAAAAAAACACAAAACAAAAAAAATCAAAACTGCTCCAAGAACAATTAGCAATTGATCTGCACTAAAACATGTTGAAGCAGAACAGGTATAATTTGCAATTGAAATACAGCATGTGATGCATGGTGTCACATTTAGTGGACATGATTAATTATAAATTTCTTCCAATATAAAATAAATATCTGTAATTTTTAACACTGATATTAATCCTTAGATGTTACTTGATGCTAGCGTATTTTTCCTGCCTTCAGGGGTGTCCTGATATAAAAAGGTTTACCACATATTCCTGGGATGTTCAGTATTTCTGACTTCCTGTCAGCCATCTTGGTTATGAGTAAAAAAACAAAAGCACTTCCTGTGACTGTCCAATCGGTGACAGTGTATGGGCTCAGGTTCAAGCGTCCAGTGTGTTGGCAGCTTAAACATCAAACCCCATAAACACACAGTAGAGCAGCTGTAGAACACCTGTCCACTGTACTGACCACCATGCATGACAGGGTTCATTAGCTGTGGCGTCACTGCTTGGTGCTCTGCTGATGGAAATCCACAGGTTATCTAGAACTAACCATCAAACAATGTTAAACACAGCAGGCTACATATCACTAAACTTTATAACCTGCTTTAGGGAATTTCTACATGATTCTGTACATCAGTGTTTTTCAACTTTAGGGTCGCCTGGAATTTCCAGTAATTCATTAAAAAAAAAAAAATAAATACATTTGTGATAAAAAACACATGTTGAGTTGACAGAGACAATCCCAGACTGTGAGTGTGAAACTGCAGCACTGTGGTTCTGTTTATATGTGGTTCTGTTTATATGTGGTTCTGTTTAGATGGGGTTCTGTTTAGATGGGGTTCTGTTTATATGGGGTTCTGTTTAGATGGGGTTCTGTTTATATGGGGTTCTGTTTATATGTGGTTCTGTTTATATGGGGTTCTGTTTATATGGGGTTCTGTTTATATGGGGTTCTGTTTATATGGGGTTCTGTTTATATGTGGTTCTGTTTATTTGTGGTTCTGTTTATATGGGGTTCTGTTTATATGGGGCTCTGTTTAGATGGGGTTCTGTTTATATGGGGTTCTGTTTATATGTGGTTCTGTTTATATGGGGCTCTGTTTAGATGGGGTTCTGTTTATATGGGGTTCTGTTTATATGTGGTTCTGTTTATATGGGGTTCTGTTTAGATGGGGTTCTGTTTATATGGGGTTCTGTTTATATGTGGTTCTGTTTATTTGTGGTTCTGTTTATATGGGGTTCTGTTTAGATGGGGTTCTGTTTATATGTGGTTCTGTTTATATGGGGTTCTGTTTCTGTGTGGTTCTGTTTATATGGGGTTCTGTTTATATGGGGTTCTTTTTATGTGTGGTTCTGTTTATGTGTGGTTCTGCTTATATGTGGTTCTGTTTATATGGGGTTCTGTTTATATGGGGTTCTGTTTATATGTGGTTCTGTTTATTTGTGGTTCTGTTTATATGGGGTTCTGTTTAGATGGGGTTCTGTTTATATGGGGTTCTGTTTATATGTGGTTCTGTTTAGATGGGGTTCTGTTTATATGGGGTTCTGTTTATATGTGGTTCTGTTTATATGGGGTTCTGTTTAGATGGGGTTCTGTTTATATGGGGTTCTGTTTATATGGGGTTCTGTTTATGTGTGGTTCTGTTTATATGGGGTTCTGTTTATGTGTGGTTCTGTTTCTGTGTGGTTCTGTTTATATGTGGTTCTGTTTATATGGGGTTCTGTTTATGTGTGGTTCTGTTTATATAGGGTTCTGTTTCTGTGTGGTTCTGTTTATATGGGGTTCTGTTTCTGTGTGGTTCTGTTTGTGTATGGTTCTGTTTATGTGTGGTTCTGTTTCTGTGGGGTTCTGTTTATGTATGGTTCTGTTTCTGTGGGGTTCTGTTTATATGTGGTTCTGTTTCTGTGTGGTTCTGTTTGTGTATGGTTCTGTTTATGTGTGGTTCTGTTTATGTGTTGTTCTGTTTATGTGTGGTTCTGTTTCTGTGTGGTTCTGTTTATGTGTGGTTCTGTTTATGTGTGGTTCTGTTTCTGTGTGGTTCTGTTTATGTGTGGTTCTGTTTATGTGTGGTTCTGTTTCTGTGGGGTTCTGTTTATGTATGGTTCTGTTTCTGTGGGGTTCTGTTTATATATGGTTCTGTTAGTGTGTGGTTCTGTTTCTGTGAGGTTCTGTTTCTGTGTGGTTCTGTTTGTGTGTGGTTCTGTTTATATGTGGTTCTGTTTATCTATGGTTCTGTTTATGGGTCATTCCAGAATTGGAGGACATTTGGGCTTCAAAATTCTTGAAAAATAAACCTTCACTTTTCTAATTTTCCATTATATATTCATCAATAATAGGTAATAAACAATCAAAGGCTTGATTGGCTCAGCTTACACATCAATGGTACAATTTTTATTACATGATTTATGTGGTGTTTGTAATACTTGGTCCAACC
Organism: Sphaeramia orbicularis; assembly: GCF_902148855.1. Taxonomy (NCBI): domain Eukaryota; kingdom Metazoa; phylum Chordata; class Actinopteri; order Kurtiformes; family Apogonidae; genus Sphaeramia; species Sphaeramia orbicularis. The sequence goes on from NC_043972.1 coordinate 61,403,505, forward strand.
CTGTTACCAACACTAAGGAACCTGAAAAAAAGTGCATTAATTAATATCTTAAATGTAATTCCTTTTCCATTAAGTAAAGACAATTCTGATAAATACATTTCTGATAAACAACACATGTTGAGTTGACAGAGACAATCCCAGACTGTGAGTGTGAAACTGCAGCACTGTGGTTCTGTTTATATGTGGTTCTGTTTATATGTGGTTCTGTTTATATGGGGTTCTGTTTATATGGGGTTCTGTTTATATGTGGTTCTGTTTATGTGTGGTTCTGTTTATATGTGGTTCTGTTTATATGTGGTTCTGTTTATATGGGGTTCTGTTTATATGTGGTTCTGTTTATGTGTGGTTCTGTTTATATGTGGTTCTGTTTATATGGGGTTCTGTTTATATGTGGTTCTGTTTATATGGGGTTCTGTTTATATGTGGTTCTGTTTATGTGTGGTTCTGTTTATATGTGGTTATGTTTATATGGGGTTCTGTTTCTGTGTGGTTCTGTTTCTGTGTGGTTCTGTTTCTGTGTGGTTCTGTTTATATGGGGTTCTGTTTATGTGTGGTTCTGTTTATATGGGGTTCTGTTTCTGTGTGGTTCTGTTTATATGGGGTTCTGTTTATATGGGGTTCTTTTTCTGTGTGGTTCTGTTTCTGTGTGGTTCTGTTTCTGTGTGGTTCTGTTTATATGTGGTTCTGTTTATATGAGGTTCTGTTTCTGTGTGGTTCTGTTTGTGTATGGTTCTGTTTATGTGTGGTTCTGTTTATGTGTGGTTCTGTTTCTGTGGGGTTCTGTTTATGTATGGTTCTGTTTATATGGGGTTCTGTTTATGTGTGGTTCTGTTTCTGTGTGGTTCTGTTTATATGGGGTTCTGTTTATATGGGGTTCTGTTTATATGGGGTTCTGTTTATGTGTGGTTCTGTTTATATAGGGTTCTGTTTCTGTGTGGTTCTGTTTATATGGGGTTCTGTTTATATGGGGTTCTGTTTCTGTGTGGTTCTGTTTATATGGGGTTCTGTTTCTGTGGTTCTGTTTATATGGGGTTCTGTTTCTGTGTGGTTCTGTTTCTGTGTGGTTCTGTTTCTGTGTGGTTCTGTTTATATGTGGTTCTGTTTATATGGGGTTCTGTTTATTTGTGGTTCTGTTTATATGGGGTTCTGTTTCTGTGTGGTTCTGTTTATATGGGGTTCTGTTTATATGGGGTTCTTTTTCTGTGTGGTTCTGTTTCTGTGTGGTTCTGTTTCTGTGTGGTTCTGTTTATATGTGGTTCTGTTTATATGAGGTTCTGTTTCTGTGTGGTTCTGTTTGTGTATGGTTCTGTTTATGTGTGGTTCTGTTTATGTGTGGTTCTGTTTCTGTGGGGTTCTGTTTATGTATGGTTCTGTTTCTGTGGGGTTCTGTTTATATATGGTTCTGTTAGTGTGTTGTTCTGTTTCTGTGAGGTTCTGTTTCTGTGTGGTTCTGTTTGTGTGTGGTTCTGTTTATATGTGGTTCTGTTTATCTATGGTTCTGTTTATGGGTCATTCCAGAATTGGAGGACATTTGGGCTTCAAATTCTTGAAAAATAAACCTTCACTTTTCTAATTTTCCATTATATATTCATCAATAATAGGTAATAAACAATCAAAGGCTTGATTGGCTCAGCTTACACATCAATGGTACAATTTTTATTACATGATTTATGTGGTGTTTGTAATACTTGGTCCAACCCTGTTACCAACACTAAGGAACCTGAAAAAAGTGCATTAATTAATATCTTAAATGTAATTCCTTTTCCATTAAGTAAAGACAATTCTGATAAATACATTTCTGATAAACAACACATGTTGAGTTGACAGAGACAATCCCAGACTGTGAGTGTGAAACTGCAGCACTGTGGTTCTATTTATATGTGGTTCTGTTTATATGTGGTTCTGTTTATATGTGGTTCTGTTTATATGTGGTTCTGTTTATATGGGGTTCTGTTTATATGTGGTTCTGTTTATGTGTGGTTCTGTTTATATGTGGTTCTGTTTATATGTGGTTCTGTTTATATGGGGTTCTGTTTCTGTGTGGTTCTGTTTATGTGTGGTTCTGTTTATATGTGGTTCTGTTTATATGTGGTTCTGTTTATATGGGGTTCTGTTTATATGTGGTTCTGTTTATGTGTGGTTCTGTTTATATGGGGTTCTGTTTATGTGTGGTTCTGTTTATATGGGGTTCTGTTTATATGGGGTTCTGTTTATATGTGGTTCTGTTTATATGTGGTTCTGTTTCTGTGTGGTTCTGTTTATATGTGGTTCTGTTTATATGTGGTTCTGTTTATATGTGGTTCTGTTTATGTGTGGTTCTGTTTATATGGGGTTCTGTTTATATGTGGTTCTGTTTATGTGTGGTTCTGTTTATATGTGGTTCTGTTTATATGTGGTTCTGTTTATATGGGGTTCTGTTTATATGTGGTTCTGTTTATGTGTGGTTCTGTTTATATGGGGTTCTGTTTATGTGTGGTTCTGTTTATATGGGGTTCTGTTTATATGTGGTTCTGTTTATATGTGGTTCTGTTTCTCTGTGGTTCTGTTTATATGTGGTTCTTTTTATATGTGGTTCTGTTTATATGGGGTTCTGTTTATATGTGGTTCTGTTTATATGGGGTTCTGTTTATATGTGGTTCTGTTTATGTGTGGTTCTGTTTATATGGGGTTCTGTTTCTGTGTGGTTCTGTTTATATGGGGTTCTGTTTATATGGGGTTCTGTTTATATGTGGTTCTGTTTATATGGGGTTCTGTTTATATGGGGTTCTGTTTATGTGTGGTTCTGTTTATATGTGGTTCTGTTTATATGGGGTTCTGTTTCTGTGTGGTTCTGTTTCTGTGTGGTTCTGTTTATATGGGGTTCTGTTTATATGGGGTTCTGTTTATGTGTGGTTCTGTTTATATAGGGTTCTGTTTCTGTGTGGTTCTGTTTATATGGGGTTCTGTTTATATGGGGTTCTGTTTCTGTGTGGTTCTGTTTATATGGGGTTCTGTTTATATGTGGTTCTGTTTATATGTGGTTCTGTTTATATGGGGTTCTGTTTATATGTGGTTCTGTTTATGTGTGGTTCTGTTTATATGTGGTTCTGTTTATATGGGGTTCTGTTTATATGTGGTTCTGTTTATGTGTGGTTCTGTTTATATGTGGTTCTGTTTATATGTGGTTCTGTTTATATGGGGTTCTGTTATATGTGGTTCTGTTTATGTGTGGTTCTGTTTATATGGGGTTCTGTTTATGTGTGGTTCTGTTTATATGGGGTTCTGTTTATATGGGGTTCTGTTTATATGTGGTTCTGTTTCTGTGTGGTTCTGTTTATATGTGGTTCTGTTTATATGTGGTTCTGTTTATATGGGGTTCTGTTATATGGGGTTCTGTTTATATGTGGTTCTGTTTATATGGGGTTCTGTTTATATGTGGTTCTGTTTATGTGTGGTTCTGTTTATATGGGGTTCTGTTTCTGTGTGGTTCTGTTTATATGGGGTTCTGTTTATATGGGGTTCTGTTTATATGTGGTTGTGTTTATATGGGGTTCTGTTTATGTGTGGTTCTGTTTATATGTGGTTCTGTTTATATGGGGTTCTGTTTCTGTGTGGTTCTGTTTCTGTGTGGTTCTGTTTATATGGGGTTCTGTTTATATGGGGTTCTGTTTATGTGTGGTTCTGTTTATATAGGGTTCTGTTTCTGTGTGGTTCTGTTTATATGGGGTTCTGTTTATATGGGGTTCTGTTTCTGTGTGGTTCTGTTTATATGGGGTTCTGTTTCTGTGTGGTTCTGTTTATATGGGGTTCTGTTTCTGTGTGGTTCTGTTTCTGTGTGGTTCTGTTTATGTGTGGTTCTGTTTATATGGGGTTCTGTTTATATGTGGTTCTGTTTATGTGTGGTTCTGTTTATATGTGGTTCTGTTTATATGGGGTTCTGTTTATCTATGGTTCTGTTTATGGGTCATTCCAGAATTGGAAGACATTTGGGCTTCAAAATTCTTGAAAAATAAACCTTCACTTTTCTAATTTTCCATTATATATTCATCAATAATAGGTAATAAACAATCAAAGGCTTGATTGGCTCAGCTTACACATCAATGGTACAATTTTTATTACATGATTTATGTGGTGTTTGTAATACTTGGTCCAACCCTGTTACCAACACTAAGGAACCTGAAAAAAGTGCATTAATTAATATCTTAAATGTAATTCCTTTTCCATTAAGTAAAGACAATTCTGATAAATACATTTCTGATAAACAACACATGTTAAGTTGACAGAGACAATCCCAGACTGTGAGTGTGAAACTGCAGCACTGTGGTTCTGTTTATATGTGGTTCTATTTATATGTGGTTCTGTTTATATGTGGTTCTGTTTATATGTGGTTCTGTTTATATGGGGTTCTGTTTATATGTGGTTCTGTTTATGTGTGGTTCTGTTTATATGTGGTTCTGTTTATATGGGGTTCTGTTTATATGTGGTTCTGTTTATGTGTGGTTCTGTTTATATGTGGTTCTGTTTATATGTGGTTCTGTTTATATGGGGTTCTGTTTATATGTGGTTCTGGTTATGTGTGGTTCTGTTTATATGGGGTTCTGTTTCTGTGTGGTTCTGTTTATATGGGGTTCTGTTTATATGTGGTTCTGTTTATATGTGGTTCTGTTTATATGGGGTTCTGTTTATATGTGGTTCTGTTTATATGTGGTTTTGTTTATATGTGGTTCTGTTTCTGTGTGGTTCTGTTTATATGTGGTTCTGTTTATATGTGGTTCTGTTTATATGGGGTTCTGTTTATATGTGGTTCTGTTTATGTGTGGTTCTGTTTATATGTGGTTCTGTTTATATGTGGTTCTGTTTATATGGGGTTCTGTTTATATGTGGTTCTGTTTATGTGTGGTTCTGTTTATATGGGGTTCTGTTTCTGTGTGGTTCTGTTTATATGGGGTTCTGTTTATATGGGGTTCTGTTTATATGTGGTTCTGTTTATATGTGGTTCTGTTTATATGGGGTTCTGTTTATATGTGGTTCTGTTTATGTGTGGTTCTGTTTATATGGGGTTCTGTTTCGTTGTGTGGTTCTGTTTATATGGGGTTCTGTTTATATGTGGTTCTGTTTATATGGGGTTCTGTTTATATGGGGTTCTGTTTATGTGTGGTTCTGTTTATATGTGGTTCTGATTATATGTGGTTCTGTTTATATGGGGTTCTGTTTATGTGTGGTTCTGTTTATATAGGGTTCTGTTTCTGTGTGGTTCTGTTTATATGGGGTTCTGTTTATATGGGGTTCTGTTTCTGTGTGGTTCTGTTTATATGGGGTTCTGTTTATATGGGGTTCTGTTTCTGTGTGGTTCTGTTTCTGTGTGGTTCTGTTTATATGTGGTTCTGTTTATGTGTGGTTCTGTTTATATGGGGTTCTGTTTCTGTGTGGTTCTGTTATATGGGGTTCTGTTTATATGGGGTTCTGTTTATATGTGGTTCTGTTTATATGGGGTTCTGTTTATATGTGGTTCTGTTTATGTGTGGTTCTGTTTATATGGGGTTCTGTTTCTGTGTGGTTCAGTTTATATGGGGTTCTGTTTATATGTGGTTCTGTTTATATGTGGTTCTGTTTATATGTGGTTCTGTTTATATGGGGTTCTGTTTATATGTGGTTCTGTTTATGTGTGGTTCTGTTTATATGTGGTTATGTTTATATGGGGTTCTTTTTCTGTGTGGTTCTGTTTCTGTGTGGTTCTGTTTCTGTGTGGTTCTGTTTATATGTGGCTCTGTTTATATGAGGTTCTGTTTCTGTGTGGTTCTGTTTGTGTATGGTTCTGTTTATGTGTGGTTCTGTTTATGTGTGGTTCTGTTTATGTGTGGTTCTGTTTCTGTGTGGTTCTGTTTATGTGTGGTTCTGTTTATGTGTGGTTCTGTTTCTGTGGGGTTCTGTTTATGTATGGTTCTGTTTCTGTGGGGTTCTGTTTATATATGGTTCTGTTAGTGTGTGGTTCTGTTTCTGTGAGGTTCTGTTTCTGTGGGGTTCTGTTTGTGTGTGGTTCTGTTTATATGTGGTTCTGTTTATCTATGGTTCTGTTTATGGGTCATTCCAGAATTGGAGGACATTTGGGCTTCAAAATTCTTGAAAAATAAACCTTCACTTTTCTAATTTTCCATTATATATTCATCAATAATAGGTAATAAACAATCAAAGGCTTGATTGGCTCAGCTTACACATCAATGGTACAATTTTTATTACATGATTTATGTGGTGTTTGTAATACTTGGTCCAACCCTGTTACCAACACTAAGGAACCTGAAAAAAGTGCATTAATTAATATCTTAAATGTAATTCCTTTTCCATTAAGTAAAGACAATTCTGATAAATACATTTCTGATAAACAACACATGTTGAGTTGACAGAGACAATCCCAGACTGTGAGTGTGAAACTGCAGCACTGTGGTTCTGTTTATATGTGGTTCTGTTTATATGTGGTTCTGTTTATGTGTGGTTCTGTTTATATGGGGTTCTGTTTCTGTGTGGTTCTGTTTATATGTGGTTATGTTTATATGGGGTTCTGTTTCTGTGTGGTTCTGTTTATATGGGGTTCTGTTTATGTGTGGTTCTGTTTATATGGGGTTCTGTTTCTGTGTGGTTCTGTTTATATGGGGTTCTGTTTATATGGGGTTCTTTTTCTGTGTGGTTCTGTTTCTGTGTGGTTCTGTTTCTGTGTGGTTCTGTTTATATGTGGTTCTGTTTATATGAGGTTCTGTTTCTGTGTGGTTCTGTTTGTGTATGGTTCTGTTTATGTGTGGTTCTGTTTATGTGTGGTTCTGTTTATGTGTGGTTCTGTTTCTGTGGGGTTCTGTTTATGTATGGTTCTGTTTATATGGGGTTCTGTTTATGTGTGGTTCTGTTTCTGTGTGGTTCTGTTTATATGGGGTTCTGTTTATATGGGGTTCTGTTTATATGGGGTTCTGTTTATGTGTGGTTCTGTTTATATAGGGTTCTGTTTCTGTGTGGTTCTGTTTATATGGGGTTCTGTTTATATGGGGTTCTGTTTCTGTGTGGTTCTGTTTCTATGGGGTTCTGTTTCTGTGTGGTTCTGTTTATATGGGGTTCTGTTTCTGTGTGGTTCTGTTTCTGTGTGGTTCTGTTTCTGTGTGGTTCTGTTTATATGTGGTTCTGTTTATATGGGGTTCTGTTTATTTGTGGTTCTGTTTATATGGGGTTCTGTTTCTGTGTGGTTCTGTTTATATGGGGTTCTGTTTATATGGGGTTCTTTTTCTGTGTGGTTCTGTTTCTGTGTGGTTCTGTTTCTGTGTGGTTCTGTTTATATGTGGTTCTGTTTATATGAGGTTCTGTTTCTGTGTGGTTCTGTTTGTGTATGGTTCTGTTTATGTGTGGTTCTGTTTATGTGTGGTTCTGTTTCTGTGGGGTTCTGTTTATGTATGGTTCTGTTTCTGTGGGGTTCTGTTTATATATGGTTCTGTTAGTGTGTTGTTCTGCTTCTGTGAGGTTCTGTTTCTGTGTGGTTCTGTTTGTGTGTGGTTCTGCTTCTGTGAGGTTCTGTTTCTGTGTGGTTCTGTTTGTGTGTGGTTCTGTTTATATGTGGTTCTGTTTATCTATGGTTCTGTTTATGGGTCATTCCAGAATTGGAGGACATTTGGGCTTCAAAATTCTTGAAAAATAAACCTTCACTTTTCTAATTTTCCATTATATATTCATCAATAATAGGTAATAAACAATCAAAGGCTTGATTGGCTCAGCTTACACATCAATGGTACAATTTTTATTACATGATTCATGTGGTGTTTGTAATACTTGGTCCAACCCTGTTACCAACACTAAGGAACCTGAAAAAAGTGCATTAATTAATATCTTAAATGTAATTCCTTTTCCATTAAGTAAAGACAATTCTGATAAATACATTTCTGATAAACAACACATGTTGAGTTGACAGAGACAATCCCAGACTGTGAGTGTGAAACTGCAGCACTGTGGTTCTGTTTATATGTGGTTCTGTTTATATGTGGTTCTGTTTATATGGGGTTCTGTTTCTGTGTGGTTCTGTTTATATGTGGTTCTGTTTATATGTGGTTCTGTTTATATGGGGTTCTGTTTATATGTGGTTCTGTTTATGTGTGGTTCTGTTTATATGGGGTTCTGTTTATATGTGGTTCTGTTTATGTGTGGTTCTGTTTATATGTGGTTCTGTTTATATGGGGTTCTGTTTATATGTGGTTCTGTTTATGTGTGGTTCTGTTTATATGGGGTTCTGTTTATGTGTGGTTCTGTTTATATGGGGTTCTGTTTATATGGGGTTCTCTTTATATGTGGTTCTGTTTATATGTGGTTCTGTTTATATGGGGTTCTGTTTATATGGGGTTCTGTTTATATGTGGTTCTGTTTATATGGGGTTCTGTTTATATGTGGTTCTGTTTATGTGTGGTTCTGTTTATATGGGGTTCTGTTTCTGTGTGGTTCTGTTTATATGGGGTTCTGTTTATATGGGGTTCTGTTTATATGTGGTTCTGTTTATATGTGGTTCTGTTTATATGGGGTTCTGTTTCTGTGTGGTTCTTTTTCTGTGTGGTTCTGTTTATATGGGGTTCTGTTTATATGGGGTTCTGTTTATGTGTGGTTCTGTTTATATAGGGTTCTGTTTCTGTGTGGTTCTGTTTATATGGGGTTCTGTTTATATGGGGTTCTGTTTCTGTGTGGTTCTGTTTATATGGGGTTCTGTTTATATGTGGTTCTGTTTATATGGGGTTCTGTTTATATGTGGTTCTGTTTATGTGTGGTTCTTTTTATATGTGGTTCTGTTTATATGGGGTTCTGTTTATATGTGGTTCTGTTTATGTGTGGTTCTGTTTATATGTGGTTCTGTTTATATGGGGTTCTGTTTATATGTGGTTCTGTTTATGTGTGGTTCTGTTTATATGGGGTTCTGTTTATGTGTGGTTCTGTTTATATGGGGTTCTGTTTATATGGGGTTCTGTTTATATGTGGTTCTGTTTATATGTGGTTCTGTTTCTGTGTGGTTCTGTTTATATGTGGTTCTGTTTATATGTGGTTCTGTTTATATGGGGTTCTGTTTATATGGGGTTCTGTTTATATGTGGTTCTGTTTATATGGGGTTCTGTTTATATGTGGTTCTGTTTATGTGTGGTTCTGTTTATATGGGGTTCTGTTTCTGTGTGGTTCTGTTTATATGGGGTTCTGTTTATATGGGGTTCTGTTTATATGTGGTTCTGTTTATATGTGGTTCTGTTTATATGGGGTTCTGTTTATATGGGGTTCTGTTTATGTGTGGTTCTGTTTATATGTGGTTCTGTTTATATGTGGTTCTGTTTATATGGGGTTCTGTTTCTGTGTGGTTCTGTTTATATGGGGTTCTGTTTATATGGGGTTCTGTTTCTGTGTGGTTCTGTTTATATGGGGTTCTGTTTCTGTGTGGTTCTGTTTATATGGGGTTCTTTTTCTGTGTGGTTCTGTTTCTGTGTGGTTCTGTTCATGTGTGGTTCTGTTTATATGGGGTTCTGTTTATGTGTGGTTCTGTTTATATGTGGTTCTGTTTATATGGGGTTCTGTTTATCTATGGTTCTGTTTATGGGTCATTCCAGAATTGGAAGACATTTGGGCTTCAAAATTCTTGAAAAATAAACCTTCACTTTTCTAATTTTCCATTATATATTCATCAATAATAGGTAATAAACAATCAAAGGCTTGATTGGCTCAGCTTACACATCAATGGTACAATTTTTATTACATGATTTATGTGGTGTTTGTAATACTTGGTCCAACCCTGTTACCAACACTAAGGAACCTGAAAAAAGTGCATTAATTAATATCTTAAATGTAATTCCTTTTCCATTAAGTAAAGACAATTCTGATAAATACATTTCTGATAAACAACACATGTTGAGTTGACAGAGACAATCCCAGACTGTGAGTGTGAAACTGCAGCACTGTGGTTCTGTTTATATGTGGTTCTGTTTATATGTGGTTCTGTTTATGTGTGGTTCTGTTTATATGGGGTTCTGTTTCTGTGTGGTTCTGTTTATATGTGGTTCTGTTTATATGGGGTTCTGTTTCTGTGTGGTTCTGTTTATATGGGGTTCTGTTTATGTGTGGTTCTGTTTATATGGGGTTCTGTTTCTGTGTGGTTCTGTTTATATGGGGTTCTGTTTATATGGGGTTCTTTTTCTGTGTGGTTCTGTTTCTGTGTGGTTCTGTTTCTGTGTGGTTCTGTTTATATGTGGTTCTGTTTATATGAGGTTCTGTTTCTGTGTGGTTCTGTTTATATGGGGTTCTGTTTCTGTGTGGTTCTGTTTATATGGGGTTCTGTTTATATTTGGTTCTGTTTATATGGGGTTCTGTTTATATGTGGTTCTGTTTATGTGTGGTTCTGTTTATATGTGGTTCTGTTTATATGAGGTTCTGTTTCTGTGTGGTTCTGTTTGTGTATGGTTCTGTTTATGTGTGGTTCTGTTTATGTGTGGTTCTGTTTCTGTGGGGTTCTGTTTATGTATGGTTCTGTTTCTGTGGGGTTCTGTTTATATATGGTTCTGTTAGTGTGTTGTTCTGTTTCTGTGAGGTTCTGTTTCTGTGTGGTTCTGTTTGTGTGTGGTTCTGTTTATATGTGGTTCTGTTTATCTATGGTTCTGTTTATGGGTCATTCCAGAATTGGAAGACATTTGGGCTTCAAAATTCTTGAAAAATAAACCTTCACTTTTCTAATTTTCCATTATATATTCATCAATAATAGGTAATAAACAATCAAAGGCTTGATTGGCTCAGCTTACACATCAATGGTACAATTTTTATTACATGATTTATGTGGTGTTTGTAATACTTGGTCCAACCCTGTTACCAACACTAAGGAACCTGAAAAAAGTGCATTAATTAATATCTTAAATGTAATTCCTTTTCCATTAAGTAAAGACAATTCTGATAAATACATTTCTGATAAACAACACATGTTGAGTTGACAGAGACAATCCCAGACTGTGAGTGATAAACTGCAGCACTGTGGTTCTATTTATATGTGGTTCTGTTTATATGTGGTTCTGTTTATATGTGGTTCTGTTTATATGGGGTTCTGTTTATATGTGGTTCTGTTTATATGTGGTTCTGTTTATATGTGGTTCTGTTTATATGGGGTTCTGTTTATATGTGGTTCTGTTTATGTGTGGTTCTGTTTATATGTGGTTCTGTTTATATGTGGTTCTGTTTATATGGGGTTCTGTTTATATGTGGTTCTGTTTATGTGTGGTTCTGTTTATATGTGGTTCTGTTTATATGGGGTTCTGTTTATATGTGGTTCTGTTTATGTGTGGTTCTGTTTATATGGGGTTCTGTTTCTGTGTGGTTCTGTTTATATGGGGTTCTGTTTATATGTGGTTCTGTTTATATGTGGTTCTGTTTATATGGGGTTCTGTTTATATGTGGTTCTGTTTATATGTGGTTTTGTTTATATGTGGTTCTGTTTCTGTGTGGTTCTGTTTATATGTGGTTCTGTTTATATGTGGTTCTGTTTATATGGGGTTCTGTTTATATGTGGTTCTGTTTATGTGTGGTTCTGTTTATATGTGGTTCTGTTTATATGTGGTTCTGTTTATATGGGGTTCTGTTTATATGTGGTTCTGTTTATGTGTGGTTCTGTTTATGTGTGGTTCTGTTTATATGGGGTTCTGTTTCTGTGTGGTTCTGTTTATATGGGGTTCTGTTTATATGGGGTTCTGTTTATATGTGGTTCTGTTTATATGTGGTTCTGTTTATATGGGGTTCTGTTTATATGTGGTTCTGTTTATGTGTGGTTCTGTTTATATGGGGTTCTGTTTCTGTGTGGTTCTGTTTATATGGGGTTCTGTTTATATGTGGTTCTGTTTATATGGGGTTCTGTTTATATGGGGTTCTGTTTATGTGTGGTTCTGTTTATATGTGGTTCTGATTATATGTGGTTATGTTTATATGGGGTTCTGTTTATGTGTGGTTCTGTTTATATAGGGTTCTGTTTCTGTGTGGTTCTGTTTATATGGGGTTCTGTTTATATGGGGTTCTGTTTCTGTGTGGTTCTGTTTATATGGGGTTCTGTTTCTGTGTGGTTCTGTTTATATGGGGTTCTGTTTATATGGGGTTCTGTTTCTGTGTGGTTCTGTTTCTGTGTGGTTCTGTTTATATGTGGTTCTGTTTATATGGGGTTCTGTTTATGTGTGGTTCTGTTTATATGGGGTTCTGTTTCTGTGTGGTTCTGTTTATATGGGGTTCTGTTTATATGGGGTTCTGTTTATATGTGGTTCTGTTTATATGGGGTTCTGTTTATATGTGGTTCTGTTTATGTGTGGTTCTGTTTATATGGGGTTCTGTTTCTGTGTGGTTCAGTTTATATGGGGTTCTGTTTATATGTGGTTCTGTTTATATGTGGTACTGTTTATATGGGGTTCTGTTTATGTGTGGTTTTGTTTCTGTGTGGTTCTGTTTATATGTGGTTCTGTTTATATGTGGTTCTGTTTATGTGTGGTTCTGTTTCTGTGTGGTTCTGTTTATATGGGGTTCTGTTTATATGGGGTTCTGTTTATGTGTGGTTCTGTTTATATAGGGTTCTGTTTCTGTGTGGTTCTGTTTATATGGGGTTCTGTTTATATGGGGTTCTGTTTCTGTGTGGTTCTGTTTATATGGGGTTCTGTTTCTGTGTGGTTCTGTTTATATGGGGTTCTGTTTATATGGGGTTCTGTTTCTGTGTGGTTCTTTTTCTGTGTGGTTCTGTTTATGTGTGGTTCTGTTTATATGTGGTTCTGTTTATATGGGGTTCTGTTTATGTGTGGTTCTGTTTATATGGGGTTCTGTTTCTGTGTGGTTCTGTTTATATGGGGTTCTGTTTATATGGGGTTCTGTTTCTGTGTGGTTCTGTTTCTGTGTGGTTCTGTTTATGTGTGGTTCTGTTTATATGTGGTTCTGTTTATATGAGGTTCTGTTTCTGTGTGGTTCTGTTTGTGTATGGTTCTGTTTATGTGTGGTTCTGTTTATGTGTGGTTCTGTTTATATGGGGTTCTGTTTCTGTGTGGTTCTTTTTATATGGGGTTCTGTTTATATGGGGTTCTGTTTATATGTGGTTCTGTTTATATGGGGTTCTGTTTATATGGGGTTCTGTTTATGTGTGGTTCTGTTTCTGTGTGGTTCTGTTTATATGTGGTCCTGTTTATATTGGGTTCTGTTTATATGGGGTTCTGTTTATGTGTGGTTCTGTTTATATAGGGTTCTGTTTATATGGGGTTCTGTTTATATGGGGTTCTGTTTATGTGTGGTTCTGTTTATATAGGGTTCTGTTTCTGTGTGGTTCTGTTTATATGGGGTTCTGTTTATATGGGGTTCTGTTTCTGTGTGGTTCTGTTTATATGGGGTTCTGTTTCTGTGTGGTTCTGTTTATATGGGGTTCTGTTTTTATGGGGTTCTGTTTCTGTGTGGTTCTGTTTCTGTGTGGTTCTGTTTATGTGTGGTTCTGTTTATATGTGGTTCTGTTTATATGTGGTTCTGTTTATATGGGGTTCCATTTATATGTGGTTCTGTTTATGTGTGGTTCGGTTTATATGGGGTTCTGTTTATGTGTGGTTCTGTTTCTGTGTGGTTCTGTTTATATGTGGTTCTGTTTATATGGGGTTCTTTTTATGTGTGGTTCTGTTTCTGTGTGGTTCTGTTTATATGGGGTTCTGTTTATATGGGGTTCTGTTTATATGGGGTTCTGTTTATGTGTGGTTCTGTTTATATAGGGTTCTGTTTATATGTGGTTCTGTTTATATGTGGTTCTGTTTATATGTGGTTCTGTTTATATGGGGTTCTGTTTATATGTGGTTCTGTTTATGTGTGGTTCTGTTTATATGTGGTTCTGTTTATATGTGGTTCTGTTTATATGGGGTTCTGTTTATGTGTGGTTCTGTTTCTGTGTGTTTCTGTTTATATGGGGTTCTGTTTATATGGGGTTCTGTTTATGTGTGGTTCTGTTTATATAGGGTTCTGTTTCTGTGTGGTTCTGTTTATATGGGGTTCTGTTTATATGGGGTTCTGTTTCTGTGTGGTTCTGTTTATATGGGGTTCTGTTTCTGTGTGGTTCTGTTTATATGGGGTTCTGTTTATATGGGGTTCTGTTTCTGTGTGGTTCTGTTTCTGTGTGGTTCTGTTTATATGTGGTTCTGTTTATATGGGGTTCTGTTTATGTGTGGTTCTGTTTATATGGGGTTCTGTTTCTGTGTGGTTCTGTTTATATGGGGTTCTGTTTCTGTGTGGTTCTGTTTATATGGGGTTCTGTTTATATGGGGTTCTTTCTCTGTGTGGTTCTGTTTCTTTGTGGTTCTGTTTCTGTGTGGTTCTGTTTATATGTGGTTCTGTTTCTGTGAGGTTCTGTTTCTGTGGGGTTCTGTTTGTGTGTGGTTCTGTTTATATGTGGTTCTGTTTATCTATGGTTCTGTTTATGGGTCATTCCAGAATTGGAGGACATTTGGGCTTCAAAATTCTTGAAAAATAAACCTTCACTTTTCTAATTTTCCATTATATATTCATCAATAATAGGTAATAAACAATCAAAGGCTTGATTGGCTCAGCTTACACATCAATGGTACAATTTTTATTACATGATTTATGTGGTGTTTGTAATACTTGGTCCAACCCTGTTACCAACACTAAGGAACCTGAAAAAAGTGCATTAATTAATATCTTAAATGTAATTCCTTTTCCATTAAGTAAAGAAAGTAACATTCTCTCTGAATAACTATTTGGTTTCACATGTGACTTGATTTAAATTAATTTTAGCAACTTTCAAAATCTGTCTCGGCCAACTTTTCAATATTGGCATGTTTCACTTTAACAATTTCAGTATTTATTTTACAATATTTACTCTGACACATGTTGCATATAATTACATAAACTCTTTAAAGGGCAATGGGTTGAACACGTTTGAGCTGAGAAAGTAATTTATGATTATTTTCAATTAAAAAGATATGGTAACAGGGTTGAAATTAGGGTAACAGGGTTGTATGAAGTAACAGCTACATTATTTCTGATTATAGATCATTATATAAAAGTGACAAATGCTCAAGACACCAAAGTATTCTTTGAATAACTGTTAATACTTTCTGTCAGCACTGTTTCTCAAATAACAACCCCCCCCCCAAAACAAAAACAAAACAATAATAATAATAATGGGGGGGCTTATTTCAAGACATTTTTCAGATTCAACTTTAGCCCTGATTTTCTGATGCAACAAGATGTTCTAAGCACTCCCGTGTATTTTTTTTTTTTAATTTTCATCCAAAAACTACCCCCTACCCCGAAAATGACTTTTTCAGCCCTGAAAACATGGGGTTTTTGGAAACTTTCAAACCTTCTTCACTTTTGATGAAGTACAACGTAACCATCTGCTCATGCTGGGCCTTAAATGTTTTTTGTCAGACATGTCATGTCTTCAGAGTGCTTTGCACTAAAAAAGGTGCAGTGTCAAGGGTCAAATTATAGGTCAAAGGTCACCCAAATGGTCCAAATGCATATTTGATGGAATGAAGCTGTTAATGTGGGTTCTTCCAAATGTTGGGCTCAGGTTCTCTCCTCAGAACACATCTACTGACCACAAACAACTGACATTCAATCAGACACATTAAACACAACTGTTCACTCATGTATTCTCCACACAGACATGAAAAAAAGAACAAACAGTAGTTTCACATGACTTTGACATTTACATGTATATGTCCTGTTGTGGGTGGTGCAGTGGATAGACCTGGTGCCTCACAGACAGAAGGTCCTGGGTTCCATTCTAACACCAGTCCATGGGGGTGGGACCTTTCTGTGTGAAGTTTGCATGTTCTCTCCGGGTACTCTGGCTCCTCCCACCATCCAAACACATGCTCTGATAGGTTAACTGGTTAATCTAAATCCCCCATAGGTGTGAATGTGACAGTGGTTGTCTCTATATGTTCAGTCTGTGATGAACTGGTCACATGTCCAGGGTGAACCCCGCCTTCGCCCATCACTAGCTGGGATAGGCTCCGCCCCTGTGACCCCAGTGAGGAGAAAGTGGGTTCAGAAAATGAATGAATGAATGAAGTGTTGGTGATTCCTTCCTAAATGTGTGCTAGTGTTTCCTCCACACTAATGGCGGCTAATTCAAATGTAAAGTACATGTTTTAATCTTTAGTCTGTAATGTGTCTTTAAAGGCCCAAAGGCCTGGGGGGGTCCCACCAGGAAACCAGAGGGAACAGAACTGAGGACAGATTTAATAAATGTCAGAATGGTATGCATTTTTTTTAAAAACTAGGCATTTTGGTGACCTTTAACCTACAACATGACCTTGACATTAGACTGTTCACTGTACAAAGTACTCTTACGATACAATCTGGCACTTATAAGATCATTAAATGTCCCATCATGAACAGATTCATGCACCGGACAAAAGGGTGAAGAAGCTGGGAAAGTGGTAATTTTCAGAGTTAAAAAAGTAATTTTCAGGGTAGGGGGGGTTTGGATGAAAATTTCAAAAAAATTACACGGGAGTGCTTAGAACATCTTGTTGCATCAGAAAATCAGGGCTAATATGGTATTTGATATTAAGCCCCCCCCCCCCCCCCCCCCCATTATTAACCCTTCAGGTAACGTTCTCCTGGCTTTACTCCTCTTATGAGCCTCTCTCCACTTTTTTGGTTGGGCACACTGTCCTCTCTCACTGCGGTCTTTTTGAAGCAACTTCTTTCCTGTTTCTCCATCTTTCCTTCATTTCTGTCTTTCTTTTAGTAAACACTGTTGTCTCCTCTGTACATCAGCATCACACTTGGAACGGTGGCATCTCTGCTTTTCAGCAGCACTCAATGGTGGGCCACACTGTAAGAAAAAAAATTATCTAACTTCATTTAGTGTCCCCTATTATGAATTGTAACTCACTGTTTATATATAGTTTGATTTAAGTCAAGTTAATAATCCCATCAGGGTAGCTGCTGCAACCATAATCCATTTGTGGATTCTGTTGGGTTTCTGTAGAATTGACTTAGAGTCTGGTTTTGACCAACTCTATATATAAAATGTCAAGAGATAACTTTTTTGTGATCTGGTGCTATATAAATAAAATTTGATTGATTGAGTGATTTAATTGGTTTTCCCCTGTAAGTTGCTTTGGAAAAAAGCGTCTGCCAAATGCGTAAACAGAAACATTTGGACTACCATTAGGAAATAAAAGGAAACAATACAGTCTGGAAAATTCAGGAATGTGTTTACAATATGTAGATGAACTAAATTCTATCTCAGATAATGTAAATTATTGACTGGAACCATAAATAATAGTTTGTAAAGTCTGAGTAAACTGGAGGAGATGCAACTCCATTAATGTAGTACAACCCTGTTACTCTAATCACAGTAACAGGGTTGTGAGTAACAGGGTTGTAAATCCAGACTAATGTTAGCTTTTTCTCAGACATAGAAGCTAGCTACTTAGCTAGCTGTTACTGCTGACCAAGAGGACACACTTACTTATGTAAATAAGTAAAGAAAAAATCAAACAGAATTTGTCTTATCCTATTAATATGGGTAACAGGGTTGAGTGAGGTAGAGTGAGACATTCAATCAAGGCTCACAATCTTATGAAAATATGAAAAATAGAAGAGAGGACATCCCTTTGCTCTACCCATTCTTTTGGAAGACTGTTTGATGATGTCAGTTCCAGCATATCATGTGATTCACTGCTTTCTTCTTCTTCTACCATGCTAAAAGGTTATGGGTAACAGGGTTGAGTGCATGTTGTGGGACACAGGTTCCATGCATAATAATTATTATTTAAAATATTATGTTTATTAAAAAAAAAATGTTCCTGCAATTACAAGAGACACCAATGAAACTAATCATACCAAAAAAAAAGACATTTAAATTTCATTTTAACTGTTTTATTTGAGATTCAATTTGGTCATCGGGGGGGTGGAACAAGTGAAAAATGTCATTTTAGGGGGTACTCCTGACTTATTTGGTATTTTTAAAACTATTTACAAACATTCTTTTCTCCCAGTTTTTTTAGATTTGGTCTCAGGACGAGTAAATTTACACAGAAACTCCATGTTTTAGTATTTTGTACATGGATTATTTAAAATTTGATGGGTGGGACGTCAAATGTCCTCCAATTCTGGAATGACCCTTATATGTGGTTCTGTTTCTGTATGGTTCTGTTTCTGTATGGTTCTGTTTATATGTGGTTCTGTTTATATGTGGTTCTGTTTATCTATGGTTCTGTTTATATGTGGTTCTGTTTATATGTGGTTCTGTTTCTGTATGGTTCTGTTTATATGTGGTTCTGTTTATATGTGGTTCTGTTTATCTATGGTTCTGTTTATATGTGGTTCTGTTTATATGTGGTTCTGTTTCTGTATGGTTCTGTTTATATGTGGTTCTGTTTACATGTGGTTCTGTTTCTGTGTGGTTCTGTTTATATGTGGTTCTGTTTATATGTGGTTCTGTTTCTGTGTGGTTCTGTTTATATGTGGTTCTGTTTATATGTGGTTCTGTTTCTGTGTGGTTCTGTTTATATGTGGTTCTGTTTATATGTGGTTCTGTTTCTGTGTGGTTCTGTTTATATGTGGTTCTGTTTATGTGTGGTTCTGTTTATATGTGGTTCTGTTTATATGTGGTTCTGTTTCTGTGTGGTTCTGTTTATATGTGGTTCTGTTTATGTGTGGTTCTGTTTCTGTGTGGTTCTGTTTATGTAGTTCTGTTTATGTGTGGTTCTGTTTATATGTGGTTCTGTTTATCTATGGTTCTGTTTATATGTGGTTGTGTTTATATGTGGTTCTGTTTATATGTGGTTCTGTTTATGTGTGGTTCTGTTTATGTAGTTCTGTTTATGTGTGGTTCTGTTTATATGTGGTTCTGTTTATCTATGGTTCTGTTTATATGTGGTTCTGTTTATGAGTGGTTCTGTTTATGTAGTTCTGTTTATGTGTGGTTCTGTTTATATGTGGTTCTGTTTATGTGTGGTTCTGTTTATGTGTGGTTCTGTTTATATGTGGTTCTGTTTATGTGTGGTTCTGTTTATATGTGGTTCTGTTTCTGTGTGGTTCTGTTTATGTGTGGTTCTGTTTCTGTAGTTCTGTTTCTATGTGGTTCTGTTTCTGTGTGGTTCTGTTTCTGTGTGGTTCTGTTTCTGTGTGGTTCTGTTTATATGTGGTTCTGTTTATGTGTGGTTCTGTTTATGTGTGGTTCTGTTTATGTAGTTCTGTTTCTGTGTGGTTCTGTTTATGTGTGGTTCTGTTTATGTGTGGTTCTGTTTATCTATGGTTCTGTTTATATGTGGTTCTGTTTATATGTGGTTCTGTTTCTGTGTGGTTCTGTTTATGTGTGGTTCTGTTTATGTAGTTCTGTTTCTGTGTGATTCTGTTTCTATGTGGTTCTGTTTCTGTGTGGTTCTGTTTATGTAGTTCTGTTTCTGTGTGGTTCTGTTTATATGTGGTTCTGTTTGTGTGTCAGATGTTCACTGTGGTCAGTTTCAGATGCTGCAGCTCTTTCATGACTCACAGTTCCAGTTCTTGTTTGTTCAGTTTTCTTTCTAAATCCCAGCTGGACTGACTGTTCAGATCCTGATCCTTTAATCTACACCTGGATTTACTGCCTCTGTCCATAATAACAGACATTATATAGACTAAATGTCCATAATAATAGACATTATACAGACTGAATGTCCATAATAACTGACATTATATAGACTAAATGTCCATAATAATAGACATTATACAGACTGAATGTCCATAATAACTGACATTATATAGACTAAATGTCCATAATAATAGACATTATACAGACTGAATGTCCATAATAACTGACATTATATAGACTAAATGTCCATAATAATAGACATTATACAGACTGAATGTCCATAATAACAGACATTATATAGACTAAATGTCCATAATAACTGACATTATATAGACTAAATGTCCATAATAACTGACATTATATAGACTAAATGTCCATAATAACACACATTATACAGACTGAATGTCCATAATAACTGACATTATATAGACTAAATGTCCATAATAACTGACATTATATAGACTAAATGTCCATAATAACACACATTATACAGACTGAATGTCCATAATAACTGACATTATATAGACTAAATGTCCATAATAACAGACATTATATAGACTAAATGTCCATAATAATAGACATTATACAGACTGAATGTCCATAATAACTGACATTATATAGACTAAATGTCCATAATAATAGACATTATACAGACTGAATGTCCATAATAACTGACATTATATAGACTAAATGTCCATAATAACACACATTATACAGACTGAATGTCCATAATAACTGACATTATATAGACTAAATGTCCATAATAACTGACATTATATAGACTAAATGTCCATAATAACACACATTATACAGACTGAATGTCCATAATAACTGACATTATATAGACTAAATGTCCATAATAACTGACATTATATAGACTAAATGTCCACAATAATAGACATTATAAAAACTGAATGTCCATAATAACTGACATTATATAGACTAAATGTCCATAATAACACACATTATACAGACTAAATGTCCATAATAACTGACATTATATAGACTAAATGTCCATAATAACACACATTATACAGACTGAATGTCCATAATAACTGACATTATATAGACTAAATGTCCATAATAACACACATTATACAGACTGAATGTCCATAATAATAGACATTATCCAGACTGAATGTCCATAATAACACACATTATACAGACTGAATGTCCATAATAACTGACATTATATAGATTAAATGTCCATAATAACACACATTATACAGACTGAATGTCCATAATAATAGAAATTATATAGACTAAATGTCCATAATAACACACATTATACAGACTGAATGTCCATAATAATAGACAATATACAGACTGAATGTCCATAATAACACACATTATACAAACTGAATGTCCATAATAACTGACATTATATAGACTAAATGTCCATAATAACACACATTATACAGACTGAATGTCCATAATAACAGACATTATATAGACTAAATGTCCATAATAACTGACATTATATAGACTAAATGTCCATAATAACACACATTATACAGACTGAATGTCCATAATAATAGACATTATACAGACTGAATGTCCATAATAACACACATTATACAGACTGAATGTCCATAATAACTGACATTATATAGACTAAATGTCCATAATAACACACATTATACAGACTGAATGTCCATAATAACAGACATTATATAGACTAAATGTCCATAATATCTGACATTATATAGACTAAATGTCCATAATAACACACATTATACAGACTGAATGTCCATAATAACTGACATTATATAGACTAAAATTCCATAATAACACACATTATACAGACTGAATGTCCATAATAATAGACATTATACAGACTGAATTTCCATAATAACACACATTATACAGACTGAATGTCCATAAGAACTGACATTATATAGACTAAATGTCCATAATAACACACATTATACAGACTGAATGTCCATAATAACAGACATTATATAGACTAAATGTCCATAATAACTGATATTATATAGACTAAATGTCCATAATAACACACATTATACAGACTGAATGTCCATAATAACTGACATTATATAGACTAAATGTCCATAATAACACACATTATACGGACTGAATGTCCATAATAATAGACATTATACAGACTGAATGTCCATAATAACACACATTATACAGACTGAATGTCCATAATAACTGACATTATATAGACTAAATGTCCATAATAACACACATTATACAGACTGAATGTCCATAATAACAGACATTATATAGACTAAATGTCCATAATAACTGACATTATATAGACTAAATGTCCATAATAACACACATTATACAGACTGAATGTCCATAATAACTGACATTATATAGACTAAATGTCCATAATAACACACATTATACAGACTGAATGTCCATAATAATAGACATTATACAGACTGAATGTCCATAATAACACACATTATACAGACTGAATGTCCATAATAACTGACATTATATAGACTAAATGTCCATAATAACACACATTATACAGACTGAATGTCCATAATAACAGACATTATATAGACTAAATGTCCATAATAACTGACATTATATAGACTAAATGTCCATAATAACACACATTATACAGACTGAATGTCCATAATAACTGACATTATATAGACTAAATGTCCATAATAACACACATTATACAGACTGAATGTCCATAATAATAGACATTATACAGACTAAATGTCCATAATAACACACATTATACAGACTGACTGTCCATAATAACTGACATTATATAGACTAAATGTCCACAATAACAGACATTATACAGACTAAATGTCCACAATAACAGACATTATACAGACTAAATGTCCATAATAACACACATTATACAGACTGAATGTCCATAATAACAGACATTATATAGACTAAATGTCCATAATAACACACATTATACAGACTGAATGTCCATAATAACAGACATTATATAGACTAAATGTCCATAATAACAGACATTATAAAGACTAAATGTCCACAATAACAGACATTATACAGACTAAATGTCCACAATAACAGACATTATATAGACTAAATGTCCATGATAACACACATTATACAGACTGAATGTCCATAATAACAGACATTATATAGACTAAATGTCCACAATAACAGACATTATACAGACTAAATGTCCACAATAACAGACATTATACAGACTAAATGTCCACAATGACAGACATTATACAGACTAAATGTCCATAATAACACACATTATACAGACTGAATGTCCATAATAACAGACATTATATAGACTAAATGTCCATAATAACACACATTATACAGACTAAATGTCCACAATAACAGACATTATACAGACTAAATGTCCACAATAACAGACATTATACAGACTAAATGTCCATAATAACACACATTATACAGACTGAATGTCCATAATAACAGACATTATATAGACTAAATGTCCATAATAACACACATTACACAGACTGAATGTCCATAATAACAGACATTATATAGACTAAATGTCCATAATAACAGACATTATACAGACTAAATGTCCACAATAACAGACATTATACAGACTGAATGTCCATAATAACAGACATTATATAGACTAAATGTCCATAATAACTGACATTATATAGACTAAATGTCCATAATAACACACATTATACAGACTGAATGTCCATAATAACTGACATTATATAGACTAAATGTCCATAATAACACACATTATACGGACTGAATGTCCATAATAATAGACATTATATAGACTAAATGTCCACAATAACAGACATTATACAGACTAAATGTCCACAATAACAGACATTATACAGACTAAATGTCCACAATAACAGACATTATAAAGACTAAATGTCCACAATAACAGACATTATACAGACTAAATGTCCATAATAACAGACATTATATAGACTAAATGTCCATAATAACACACATTATACAGACTAAATGTCCACAATAACAGACATTATACAGACTGAATGTCCATAATAACAGACATTATATAGACTAAATGTCCATAATAACTGACATTTTATAGACTAAATGTCCATAATAACACACATTATACGGACTGAATGTCCATAATAATAGACATTATACAGACTGAATGTCCATAATAACACACATTATACAGACTGAATGTCCATAATAACTGACATTATATAGACTAAATGTCCATAATAACACACATTATACAGACTGAATGTCCATAATAACAGACATTATATAGACTAAATGTCCATAATAACTGACATTATATAGACTAAATGTCCATAATAACACACATTATACAGACTGAATGTCCATAATAACTGACATTATATAGACTAAATGTCCATAATAACACACATTATACAGACTGAATGTCCATAATAATAGACATTATACAGACTGAATGTCCATAATAACACACATTATATAGACTAAATGTCCATAATAACTGACATTATATAGACTAAATGTCCATAATAACACACATTATACAGACTGAATGTCCATAATAACTGACATTATATAGACTAAATGTCCATAATAACACACATTATACAGACTGAATGTCCATAATAACAGACATTATATAGACTAAATGTCCATAATAACTGACATTATATAGACTAAATGTCCATAATAACACACATTATACAGACTGAATGTCCATAATAACTGACATTATATAGACTAAATGTCCATAATAACACACATTATACAGACTGAATGTCCATAATAATAGACATTATACAGACTAAATGTCCATAATAACACACATTATACAGACTGAATGTCCATAATAACTGACATTATATAGACTAAATGTCCACAATAACAGACATTATACAGACTAAATGTCCACAATAACAGACATTATACAGACTAAATGTCCATAATAACACACATTATACAGACTGAATGTCCATAATAACAGACATTATATAGACTAAATGTCCATAATAACACACATTATACAGACTGAATGTCCATAATAACAGACATTATATAGACTAAATGTCCATAATAACAGACATTATAAAGACTAAATGTCCACAATAACAGACATTATACAGACTAAATGTCCACAATAACAGACATTATATAGACTAAATGTCCATGATAACACACATTATACAGACTGAATGTCCATAATAACAGACATTATATAGACTAAATGTCCACAATAACAGACATTATACAGACTGAATGTCCATAATAACTGACATTATATAGACTAAATGTCCACAATAACAGACATTATACAGACTAAATGTCCACAATAACAGACATTATACAGACTAAATGTCCATAATAACACACATTATACAGACTGAATGTCCATAATAACAGACATTATATAGACTAAATGTCCATAATAACACACATTATACAGACTGAATGTCCATAATAACAGACATTATATAGACTAAATGTCCATAATAACAGACATTATAAAGACTAAATGTCCACAATAACAGACATTATACAGACTAAATGTCCACAATAACAGACATTATATAGACTAAATGTCCATGATAACACACATTATACAGACTGAATGTCCATAATAACAGACATTATATAGACTAAATGTCCACAATAACAGACATTATACAGACTAAATGTCCACAATAACAGACATTATACAGACTAAATGTCCACAATGACAGACATTATACAGACTAAATGTCCATAATAACACACATTATACAGACTGAATGTCCATAATAACTGACATTATATAGACTAAATGTCCATAATAACACACATTATACAGACTGAATGTCCATAATAACAGACATTATATAGACTAAATGTCCATAATAACTGACATTATATAGACTAAATGTCCATAATAACACACATTATACAGACTGAATGTCCATAATAACTGACATTATATAGACTAAATGTCCATAATAACACACATTATACAGACTGAATGTCCATAATAACAGACATTATACAGACTGAATGTCCATAATAACTGACATTATATAGACTAAATGTCCACAATAACAGACATTATACAGACTAAATGTCCACAATAACAGACATTATACAGACTAAATGTCCATAATAACACACATTATACAGACTGAATGTCCATAATAACAGACATTATATAGACTAAATGTCCATAATAACACACATTATACAGACTGAATGTCCATAATAACAGACATTATATAGACTAAATGTCCATAATAACAGACATTATACAGACTAAATGTCCACAATAACAGACATTATACAGACTAAATGTCCACAATAACAGACATTATATAGACTAAATGTCCATAATAACACACATTATACAGACTGAATGTCCATAATAACAGACATTATATAGACTAAATGTCCACAATAACAGACATTATACAGACTAAATGTCCACAATAACAGACATTATACAGACTAAATGTCCACAATAACAGACATTATACAGACTAAATGTCCACAATGACAGACATTATACAGACTAAATGTCCATAATAACACACATTATACAGACTGAATGTCCATAATAACAGACCTTATATAGACTAAATGTCCACAATAACAGACATTATACAGACTAAATGTCCACAATAACAGACATTATACAGACTAAATGTCCACAATAACAGACATTATACAGACTAAATGTCCATAATAACACACATTATACAGACTGAATGTCCATAATAACAGACATTATATAGACTAAATGTCCATAATAACACACATTATACAGACTGAATGTCCATAATAACAGACATTATATAGACTAAATGTCCACAATAACAGACATTATACAGACTAAATGTCCATAATAACACACATTATACAGACTGAATGTCCATAATAACAGACATTATATAGACTAAATGTCCACAATAACAGACATTATACAGACTAAATGTCCACAATAACAGACATACAGACTAAATGTCCACAATAACAGACATTATATAGACTAAATGTCCATAATAACACACATTATACAGACTGAATGTCCATAATAACAGACATTATATAGACTAAATGTCCACAATAACAGACATTATACAGACTAAATGTCCACAATAACAGACATTATACAGACTAAATGTCCACAATAACAGACATTATACAGACTAAATGTCCATAATAACAGACATTATATAGACTAAATGTCCATAATAATAGACATTATACAGACTAAATGTCCATAATAACAGACATTATACAGACTAAATTTCCACAGTAACAGACATTATACAGACTAAATGGCCACAATTATAGACATTATACAGACTAAATGTCCATAATAATAGACATTATACAGACTAAATGTCCACAATAATAGACATTATATAGACTAAATGTCCATAATAACAGACATTATATAGACTGAATGTCCATAATAACAGACATTATATAGACTAAATGTCCATAATAACACACATTATACAGACTGAATGTCCATAATAACAGACATTATATAGACTAAATGTCCATAATAACAGACATTATACAGACTAAATGTCCACAATAACAGACATTATACAGACTAAATGTCCACAATAACAGACATTATATAGACTAAATGTCCATAATAACACACATTATACAGACTGAATGTCCATAATAACAGACATTATATAGACTAAATGTCCACAATAACAGACATTATACAGACTAAATGTCCACAATAACAGACATTATACAGACTAAATGTCCACAATAACAGACATTATACAGACTAAATGTCCACAATGACAGACATTATACAGACTAAATGTCCATAATAACACACATTATACAGACTGAATGTCCATAATAACAGACCTTATATAGACTAAATGTCCACAATAACAGACATTATACAGACTAAATGTCCACAATAACAGACATTATACAGACTAAATGTCCACAATAACAGACATTATACAGACTAAATGTCCATAATAACACACATTATACAGACTGAATGTCCATAATAACAGACATTATATAGACTAAATGTCCATAATAACACACATTACACAGACTGAATGTCCATAATAACAGACATTATATAGACTAAATGTCCATAATAACACACATTATACAGACTAAATGTCCATAATAACACACATTATACAGACTGAATGTCCATAATAACAGACATTATATAGACTAAATGTCCACAATAACAGACATTATACAGACTAAATGTCCACAATAACAGACATACAGACTAAATGTCCACAATAACAGACATTATATAGACTAAATGTCCATAATAACACACATTATACAGACTGAATGTCCATAATAACAGACATTATATAGACTAAATGTCCACAATAACAGACATTATACAGACTAAATGTCCACAATAACAGACATTATACAGACTAAATGTCCACAATAACAGACATTATACAGACTAAATGTCCATAATAACAGACATTATATAGACTAAATGTCCATAATAATAGACATTATACAGACTAAATGTCCATAATAACAGACATTATACAGACTAAATTTCCACAGTAACAGACATTATACAGACTAAATGGCCACAATTATAGACATTATACAGACTAAATGTCCATAATAATAGACATTATACAGACTAAATGTCCACAATAATAGACATTATATAGACTAAATGTCCATAATAACAGACATTATATAGACTAAATGTCCATAATAACAGACATTATACAGACTAAATGTCCATAATAACAGACATTATATAGACTAAATGTCCATAATGACAGACATTATACAGACTAAATGTCCATAATGACAGACATTATACAGACTAAATGTCCACAATAACAGACATTATACAGACTAAATGTCCATAATAACAGACATTATACAGACTAAATGCCCATAATAATAGACATTATACAGACTAAATGTCCACAATAATAGACATTATACAGACTAAATGTCCATAATAATAGACATTATACAGACTAAATGTCCATAATGACAGACATTATATAGACTAAATGTCCACAATAACAGACATTATACAGACTAAATGTCCATAATAACAGACATTATATAGACTAAATGTCCACAATAACAGACATTATACAGACTAAATGCCCATAATAATAGACATTATACAGACTAAATGTCCACAATAATAGACATTATACAGACTAAATGTCCATAATAATAGACATTATACAGACTAAATGTCCATAATGACAGACATTATATAGACTAAATGTCCACAATGACAGACATTATACAGACTAAATGTCCATAATAATAGACATTATATAGAGTAAATGTCCACAATAACAGACATTAGACAGACTAAATGTCCATAATAACAGACATTATATAGACTAAATGTCCATAATAATAGACATTATACAGACTAAATGTCCATAATGACAGACATTATATAGACTAAATGTCCACAATAACAGACATTATACAGACTAAATGTCCACAATAATAGACATTATATAGAGTAAATGTCCACAATAACAGACATTATACAGACTAAATGTCCATAATAACAGACATTATACAGACTAAATGTCCACAATAACAGGCATTATACAGACTAAATGTCCATAATAATAGACATTATACAGACTAAATGTCCACAATAATAGACATTATACAGACTAAATGTCCATAATAACAGACATTATACAGACTAAATGTCCATAATAATAGACATTATACAGACTAAAAGTCCATAATGACAGACATTATATAGACTAAATGTCCACAATAACAGACATTATACAGACTAAATGTCCATAATAACAGACATTATACAGACTAAATGTCCATAATAACACACATTATACAGACTGAATGTCCATAATAACTGACATTATATAGACTAAATGTCCATAATAACACACATTATACAGACTAAATGTCCATAATAACAGACATATAGACTAAATGTCCATAATAACTGACATTATATAGACTAAATGTCCATAATAACACACATTATACAGACTGAATGTCCATAATAACTGACATTATATAGACTAAATGTCCATAATAACACACATTATACAGACTGAATGTCCATAATAACAGACATTATACAGACTGAATGTCCATAATAACTGACATTATATAGACTAAATGTCCACAATAACAGACATTATACAGACTAAATGTCCACAATAACAGACATTATACAGACTAAATGTCCATAATAACACACATTATACAGACTGAATGTCCATAATAACAGACATTATATAGACTAAATGTCCATAATAACACACATTATACAGACTGAATGTCCATAATAACAGACATTATATAGACTAAATGTCCATAATAACAGACATTATACAGACTAAATGTCCATAATAACAGACATTATACAGACTAAATGTCCACAATAACAGACATTATATAGACTAAATGTCCATAATAACACACATTATACAGACTGAATGTCCATAATAACAGACATTATATAGACTAAATGTCCACAATAACAGACATTATACAGACTAAATGTCCACAATAACAGACATTATACAGACTAAATGTCCACAATAACAGACATTATACAGACTAAATGTCCACAATGACAGACATTATACAGACTAAATGTCCATAATAACACACATTATACAGACTGAATGTCCATAATAACAGACCTTATATAGACTAAATGTCCACAATAACAGACATTATACAGACTAAATGTCCACAATAACAGACATTATACAGACTAAATGTCCACAATAACAGACATTATACAGACTAAATGTCCATAATAACACACATTATACAGACTGAATGTCCATAATAACAGACATTATATAGACTAAATGTCCATAATAACACACATTACACAGACTGAATGTCCATAATAACAGACATTATATAGACTAAATGTCCATAATAACACACATTATACAGACTAAATGTCCATAATAACACACATTATACAGACTGAATGTCCATAATAACAGACATTATATAGACTAAATGTCCACAATAACAGACATTATACAGACTAAATGTCCACAATAACAGACATACAGACTAAATGTCCACAATAACAGACATTATATAGACTAAATGTCCATAATAACACACATTATACAGACTGAATGTCCATAATAACAGACATTATATAGACTAAATGTCCACAATAACAGACATTATACAGACTAAATGTCCACAATAACAGACATTATACAGACTAAATGTCCACAATAACAGACATTATACAGACTAAATGTCCATAATAACAGACATTATATAGACTAAATGTCCATAATAATAGACATTATACAGACTAAATGTCCATAATAACAGACATTATACAGACTAAATTTCCACAGTAACAGACATTATACAGACTAAATGGCCACAATTATAGACATTATACAGACTAAATGTCCATAATAATAGACATTATACAGACTAAATGTCCACAATAATAGACATTATATAGACTAAATGTCCATAATAACAGACATTATATAGACTAAATGTCCATAATAACAGACATTATACAGACTAAATGTCCATAATAACAGACATTATATAGACTAAATGTCCATAATGACAGACATTATACAGACTAAATGTCCATAATGACAGACATTATACAGACTAAATGTCCACAATAACAGACATTATACAGACTAAATGTCCATAATAACAGACATTATACAGACTAAATGCCCATAATAATAGACATTATACAGACTAAATGTCCACAATAATAGACATTATACAGACTAAATGTCCATAATAATAGACATTATACAGACTAAATGTCCATAATGACAGACATTATATAGACTAAATGTCCACAATAACAGACATTATACAGACTAAATGTCCATAATAACAGACATTATATAGACTAAATGTCCACAATAACAGACATTATACAGACTAAATGTCCACAATAACAGACATTATACAGACTAAATGTCCATAATAACACACATTATACAGACTGAATGTCCATAATAACAGACATTATATAGACTAAATGTCCATAATAACACACATTATACAGACTGAATGTCCATAATAACAGACATTATATAGACTAAATGTCCATAATAACAGACATTATAAAGACTAAATGTCCACAATAACAGACATTATACAGACTAAATGTCCACAATAACAGACATTATATAGACTAAATGTCCATGATAACACACATTATACAGACTGAATGTCCATAATAACAGACATTATATAGACTAAATGTCCACAATAACAGACATTATACAGACTAAATGTCCACAATAACAGACATTATACAGACTAAATGTCCACAATGACAGACATTATACAGACTAAATGTCCATAATAACACACATTATACAGACTGAATGTCCATAATAACAGACATTATATAGACTAAATGTCCATAATAACACACATTATACAGACTAAATGTCCACAATAACAGACATTATACAGACTAAATGTCCACAATAACAGACATTATACAGACTAAATGTCCATAATAACACACATTATACAGACTGAATGTCCATAATAACAGACATTATATAGACTAAATGTCCATAATAACACACATTACACAGACTGAATGTCCATAATAACAGACATTATATAGACTAAATGTCCATAATAACAGACATTATACAGACTAAATGTCCACAATAACAGACATTATACAGACTGAATGTCCATAATAACAGACATTATATAGACTAAATGTCCATAATAACTGACATTATATAGACTAAATGTCCATAATAACACACATTATACAGACTGAATGTCCATAATAACTGACATTATATAGACTAAATGTCCATAATAACACACATTATACGGACTGAATGTCCATAATAATAGACATTATATAGACTAAATGTCCACAATAACAGACATTATACAGACTAAATTTCCACAATAACAGACATTATACAGACTAAATGTCCACAATAACAGACATTATAAAGACTAAATGTCCACAATAACAGACATTATACAGACTAAATGTCCATAATAACAGACATTATATAGACTAAATGTCCATAATAACACACATTATACAGACTAAATGTCCACAATAACAGACATTATACAGACTGAATGTCCATAATAACAGACATTATATAGACTAAATGTCCATAATAACTGACATTTTATAGACTAAATGTCCATAATAACACACATTATACAGACTGAATGTCCATAATAACTGACATTATATAGACTAAATGTCCATAATAACACACATTATACGGACTGAATGTCCATAATAATAGACATTATACAGACTGAATGTCCATAATAACACACATTATACAGACTGAATGTCCATAATAACTGACATTATATAGACTAAATGTCCATAATAACACACATTATACAGACTGAATGTCCATAATAACAGACATTATATAGACTAAATGTCCATAATAACTGACATTATATAGACTAAATGTCCATAATAACACACATTATACAGACTGAATGTCCATAATAACTGACATTATATAGACTAAATGTCCATAATAACACACATTATACAGACTGAATGTCCATAATAATAGACATTATACAGACTGAATGTCCATAATAACACACATTATATAGACTAAATGTCCATAATAACTGACATTATATAGACTAAATGTCCATAATAACACACATTATACAGACTGAATGTCCATAATAACTGACATTATATAGACTAAATGTCCATAATAACACACATTATACAGACTGAATGTCCATAATAATAGACATTATACAGACTAAATGTCCATAATAACACACATTATACAGACTGAATGTCCATAATAACTGACATTATATAGACTAAATGTCCACAATAACAGACATTATACAGACTAAATGTCCACAATAACAGACATTATACAGACTAAATGTCCATAATAACACACATTATACAGACTGAATGTCCATAATAACAGACATTATATAGACTAAATGTCCATAATAACACACATTATACAGACTGAATGTCCATAATAACAGACATTATATAGACTAAATGTCCATAATAACAGACATTATAAAGACTAAATGTCCACAATAACAGACATTATACAGACTAAATGTCCACAATAACAGACATTATATAGACTAAATGTCCATGATAACACACATTATACAGACTGAATGTCCATAATAACAGACATTATATAGACTAAATGTCCACAATAACAGACATTATACAGACTGAATGTCCATAATAACTGACATTATATAGACTAAATGTCCACAATAACAGACATTATACAGACTAAATGTCCACAATAACAGACATTATACAGACTAAATGTCCATAATAACACACATTATACAGACTGAATGTCCATAATAACAGACATTATATAGACTAAATGTCCATAATAACACACATTATACAGACTGAATGTCCATAATAACAGACATTATATAGACTAAATGTCCATAATAACAGACATTATAAAGACTAAATGTCCACAATAACAGACATTATACAGACTAAATGTCCACAATAACAGACATTATATAGACTAAATGTCCATGATAACACACATTATACAGACTGAATGTCCATAATAACAGACATTATATAGACTAAATGTCCACAATAACAGACATTATACAGACTAAATGTCCACAATAACAGACATTATACAGACTAAATGTCCACAATGACAGACATTATACAGACTAAATGTCCATAATAACACACATTATACAGACTGAATGTCCATAATAACTGACATTATATAGACTAAATGTCCATAATAACACACATTATACAGACTGAATGTCCATAATAACAGACATTATATAGACTAAATGTCCATAATAACTGACATTATATAGACTAAATGTCCATAATAACACACATTATACAGACTGAATGTCCATAATAACTGACATTATATAGACTAAATGTCCATAATAACACACATTATACAGACTGAATGTCCATAATAACAGACATTATACAGACTGAATGTCCATAATAACTGACATTATATAGACTAAATGTCCACAATAACAGACATTATACAGACTAAATGTCCACAATAACAGACATTATACAGACTAAATGTCCATAATAACACACATTATACAGACTGAATGTCCATAATAACAGACATTATATAGACTAAATGTCCATAATAACACACATTATACAGACTGAATGTCCATAATAACAGACATTATATAGACTAAATGTCCATAATAACAGACATTATACAGACTAAATGTCCACAATAACAGACATTATACAGACTAAATGTCCACAATAACAGACATTATATAGACTAAATGTCCATAATAACACACATTATACAGACTGAATGTCCATAATAACAGACATTATATAGACTAAATGTCCACAATAACAGACATTATACAGACTAAATGTCCACAATAACAGACATTATACAGACTAAATGTCCACAATAACAGACATTATACAGACTAAATGTCCACAATGACAGACATTATACAGACTAAATGTCCATAATAACACACATTATACAGACTGAATGTCCATAATAACAGACCTTATATAGACTAAATGTCCACAATAACAGACATTATACAGACTAAATGTCCACAATAACAGACATTATACAGACTAAATGTCCACAATAACAGACATTATACAGACTAAATGTCCATAATAACACACATTATACAGACTGAATGTCCATAATAACAGACATTATATAGACTAAATGTCCATAATAACACACATTACACAGACTGAATGTCCATAATAACAGACATTATATAGACTAAATGTCCATAATAACACACATTATACAGACTAAATGTCCATAATAACACACATTATACAGACTGAATGTCCATAATAACAGACATTATATAGACTAAATGTCCACAATAACAGACATTATACAGACTAAATGTCCACAATAACAGACATACAGACTAAATGTCCACAATAACAGACATTATATAGACTAAATGTCCATAATAACACACATTATACAGACTGAATGTCCATAATAACAGACATTATATAGACTAAATGTCCACAATAACAGACATTATACAGACTAAATGTCCACAATAACAGACATTATACAGACTAAATGTCCACAATAACAGACATTATACAGACTAAATGTCCATAATAACAGACATTATATAGACTAAATGTCCATAATAATAGACATTATACAGACTAAATGTCCATAATAACAGACATTATACAGACTAAATTTCCACAGTAACAGACATTATACAGACTAAATGGCCACAATTATAGACATTATACAGACTAAATGTCCATAATAATAGACATTATACAGACTAAATGTCCACAATAATAGACATTATATAGACTAAATGTCCATAATAACAGACATTATATAGATTAAATGTCCATAATAACAGACATTATACAGACTAAATTTCCATAATAACAGACATTATATAGACTAAATGTCCATAATGACAGACATTATACAGACTAAATGTCCATAATGACAGACATTATACAGACTAAATGTCCACAATAACAGACATTATACAGACTAAATGTCCATAATAACAGACATTATACAGACTAAATGCCCATAATAATAGACATTATACAGACTAAATGTCCACAATAATAGACATTATACAGACTAAATGTCCATAATAATAGACATTATACAGACTAAATGTCCATAATGACAGACATTATATAGACTAAATGTCCACAATAACAGACATTATACAGACTAAATGTCCATAATAACAGACATTATATAGACTAAATGTCCACAATAACAGACATTATACAGACTAAATGCCCATAATAATAGACATTATACAGACTAAATGTCCACAATAATAGACATTATACAGACTAAATGTCCATAATAATAGACATTATACAGACTAAATGTCCATAATGACAGACATTATATAGACTAAATGTCCACAATGACAGACATTATACAGACTAAATGTCCATAATAATAGACATTATATAGAGTAAATGTCCACAATAACAGACATTAGACAGACTAAATGTCCATAATAACAGACATTATATAGACTAAATGTCCATAATAATAGACATTATACAGACTAAATGTCCATAATGACAGACATTATATAGACTAAATGTCCACAATAACAGACATTATACAGACTAAATGTCCACAATAATAGACATTATATAGAGTAAATGTCCACAATAACAGACATTATACAGACTAAATGTCCATAATAACAGACATTATACAGACTAAATGTCCACAATAACAGGCATTATACAGACTAAATGTCCATAATAATAGACATTATACAGACTAAATGTCCACAATAATAGACATTATACAGACTAAATGTCCATAATAACAGACATTATACAGACTAAATGTCCATAATAATAGACATTATACAGACTAAAAGTCCATAATGACAGACATTATATAGACTAAATGTCCACAATAACAGACATTATACAGACTAAATGTCCATAATAACAGACATTATACAGACTAAATGTCCATAATAACACACATTATACAGACTGAATGTCCATAATAACTGACATTATATAGACTAAATGTCCATAATAACACACATTATACAGACTGAATGTCCATAATAACAGACATATAGACTAAATGTCCATAATAACTGACATTATATAGACTAAATGTCCATAATAACACACATTATACAGACTGAATGTCCATAATAACTGACATTATATAGACTAAATGTCCATAATAACACACATTATACAGACTGAATGTCCATAATAACAGACATTATACAGACTGAATGTCCATAATAACTGACATTATATAGACTAAATGTCCACAATAACAGACATTATACAGACTAAATGTCCACAATAACAGACATTATACAGACTAAATGTCCATAATAACACACATTATACAGACTGAATGTCCATAATAACAGACATTATATAGACTAAATGTCCATAATAACACACATTATACAGACTGAATGTCCATAATAACAGACATTATATAGACTAAATGTCCATAATAACAGACATTATACAGACTAAATGTCCACAATAACAGACATTATACAGACTAAATGTCCACAATAACAGACATTATATAGACTAAATGTCCATAATAACACACATTATACAGACTGAATGTCCATAATAACAGACATTATATAGACTAAATGTCCACAATAACAGACATTATACAGACTAAATGTCCACAATAACAGACATTATACAGACTAAATGTCCACAATAACAGACATTATACAGACTAAATGTCCACAATGACAGACATTATACAGACTAAATGTCCATAATAACACACATTATACAGACTGAATGTCCATAATAACAGACCTTATATAGACTAAATGTCCACAATAACAGACATTATACAGACTAAATGTCCACAATAACAGACATTATACAGACTAAATGTCCACAATAACAGACATTATACAGACTAAATGTCCATAATAACACACATTATACAGACTGAATGTCCATAATAACAGACATTATATAGACTAAATGTCCATAATAACACACATTACACAGACTGAATGTCCATAATAACAGACATTATATAGACTAAATGTCCATAATAACACACATTATACAGACTAAATGTCCATAATAACACACATTATACAGACTGAATGTCCATAATAACAGACATTATATAGACTAAATGTCCACAATAACAGACATTATACAGACTAAATGTCCACAATAACAGACATACAGACTAAATGTCCACAATAACAGACATTATATAGACTAAATGTCCATAATAACACACATTATACAGACTGAATGTCCATAATAACAGACATTATATGGACTAAATGTCCACAATAACAGACATTATACAGACTAAATGTCCACAATAACAGACATTATACAGACTAAATGTCCACAATAACAGACATTATACAGACTAAATGTCCATAATAACAGACATTATATAGACTAAATGTCCATAATAATAGACATTATACAGACTAAATGTCCATAATAACAGACATTATACAGACTAAATTTCCACAGTAACAGACATTATACAGACTAAATGGCCACAATTATAGACATTATACAGACTAAATGTCCATAATAATAGACATTATACAGACTAAATGTCCACAATAATAGACATTATATAGACTAAATGTCCATAATAACAGACATTATATAGACTAAATGTCCATAATAACAGACATTATACAGACTAAATGTCCATAATAACAGACATTATATAGACTAAATGTCCATAATGACAGACATTATACAGACTAAATGTCCATAATGACAGACATTATACAGACTAAATGTCCACAATAACAGACATTATACAGACTAAATGTCCATAATAACAGACATTATACAGACTAAATGCCCATAATAATAGACATTATACAGACTAAATGTCCACAATAATAGACATTATACAGACTAAATGTCCATAATAATAGACATTATACAGACTAAATGTCCATAATGACAGACATTATATAGACTAAATGTCCACAATAACAGACATTATACAGACTAAATGTCCATAATAACAGACATTATATAGACTAAATGTCCACAATAACAGACATTATACAGACTAAATGCCCATAATAATAGACATTATACAGACTAAATGTCCACAATAATAGACATTATACAGACTAAATGTCCATAATAATAGACATTATACAGACTAAATGTCCATAATGACAGACATTATATAGACTAAATGTCCACAATGACAGACATTATACAGACTAAATGTCCATAATAATAGACATTATATAGAGTAAATGTCCACAATAACAGACATTAGACAGACTAAATGTCCATAATAACAGACATTATATAGACTAAATGTCCATAATAATAGACATTATACAGACTAAATGTCCATAATGACAGACATTATATAGACTAAATGTCCACAATAACAGACATTATACAGACTAAATGTCCACAATAATAGACATTATATAGAGTAAATGTCCACAATAATAGACATTATACAGACTAAATGTCCATAATAATAGACATTATACAGACTAAAAGTCCATAATGACAGACATTATATAGACTAAATGTCCACAATAACAGACATTATACAGACTAAATGTCCATAATAACAGACATTATACAGACTAAATGTCCATAATAATAGAAATTATACAGACTAAATGTCCACAATAACAGACATTATACAGACTAAATGTCCATAATAATAGACATTATACTGACTAAATGTCCATAATAATAGACATTATACAGACTAAATGTCCACAATAACAGACATTATACAGACTAAATGTCCATAATAATAGACATTATACTGACTAAATGTCCATAATAATAGACATTATACTGACTAAATGTCCACAATAACAGACATTATACAGACTGAATGTCCTCTGAAATTCATGTTTATTTGAAACATAGGACAGAAAACTATTACACGATCAAAAACAAATGAATTTTAGCCAAAAAAAAAAAAAAAAACTGTCTCCGTTTTGAATTTCTGGGTTCACCACAATTTGTGATGTTAAAATGGAGTCATGGACCAGAAAAGTTTGGAACTGGTACATTTTTTTGTGTCTCTGCTCAATCAATGACCCACCCCATGAATAAAGTGACCCCCCCCCCATGGGTAACCCGCTGATCTGCATCACTAGTCTCTAACTCCAGTCCACACATCACCCTTCTTTCATTTTCAGCAACTCTGTACAGACACAAAGTGTATTTATCCCCACAGAAACTTTACCCTAGGCCACAGTAGGGATGGGACTCATTAAGAATTTAATGATTCTGATTCCATTATTGATTTGCTTATCAATCTGATTCCTTATCGATTCTCTTATTGATTCTCATTGGCTGAGGTAATTAAAGAGTACAAACAGGTGTGTTTGCATGAACTGTCTGTTATTTTTCATGTACAGTTTGTACAAATAATAAGAACAGATGACGCCAGGCCCATGTTTGGGGGGGGGGGGAGGGGTTTACAGTGACAGTGAAACTCCAGACTCTTTACTAATTCCTCTATTGTTGCATTTCCACTACGTAGAACCGGTTCAACTCTGTCCGTCTCCTGTTGTTGTGCTCCTCATTTCCTTTCCTCTACCTTCACAAACTTGTATTTGAGGGGCTACGACATTTGTTGCCCGCACCAGAACCAGAACTGGGCCCAGATGACGGCCTGGTGTTCACTCTGACACTAGATTCACAAGCACCGCTGAGTAGAGAATCACATACATGACATTCCTGTAAATGAGTCACATGTGGACAAATGTGTGAACAGACTGGAGGGATTCCACCTTTAGAAGAAATGGAAGATCTGACAGAGTTCAACTGGACCTGGTGTGGTCTGTTTGGACCTGGTGTGGTCTGTTTAGACCTGGTGTGGTCTGTTTGGACCTGGTGTGGTCTGTTTGGACCTGGTGTGGTCTGTGTGGACCTGGTGTGGTCCATTTAGTCCGTTTCTGCCTCACCTCCATGTTGTCTTCATTCTGACCAGAACAATGCAGCGTATGTGTGACATCATCGTGCGTGTGCAAACAAGGTGGAATCGATCAGCAGAATCATTAAGCAGGCAAACGATTCCAAGGATTCGAGCTACTGAGATCCAGTTCTCAAAAAGAACCAGTTCTCGATTCCCAACCCTAACCACAGGTGTCAAACATGCGTCCCAGGGCCAAATCCGGCCCACCAAAGGCTCCAGTCCGGCCCTGGGGATGAATTTGTGAAATGCAAAAATTCCCCTCAGATGTGCCCAGTCCTGTTAGTTCAGTTCCACATTCAGACCAGTTCAGTCTGCAGTGGACAGGACCAGTCCAGTACTATCAAAATAAAAGAAATAATGACAACTGAATATGTTTCTGTTTGGAAATGTAAATATTTTCATGTATTTACACTAAAACAAAGTGTAATTTCACAAAAAATGTGAATAACCTGAACAAATCATAACAACCTGAAATGTCTGAACAGAAGTCAGTACAATTTGAATAATATTCTGTCTGTTCTTAAATGTTGTGTGTGTTTGTAGATCCACTGTGATCTGTCAGTTCTAATGAACATGTGGAAATGATAAACTGAGGCAGAATAGTGTTCAAATTACATTAAATGTGTTCAGTTTGTTCATGTTCTTCACATCTTTTGAAAGGACAGGTTGTAGATGGAAACCTGTTCATAAAGTAAATGTACTTTTTTCACTCTAAAACAGAAAAGTTTGCAGTTGACATTATTTCTCTATTATTCTGTTCTTATTGTACTGGTTGGGCCCACTGCAGATCTAATTTAGCTGAATGTGGAACTGAACTGACCTGAGTTTGACAGCCCTGGTCTACACTGTCCCTGTGAAACATTCACGTCAGACTAACTGGAAAGTGATGCTAACCAAAGCAGAAGCAGCCTAAGCTAGCTACTGATCTAAACTGTTTAATTTCCTGTTGATCTACTAATCCTATCAATCCATGTTAATAATTGGTGTCAAATACAGTTCTTCATGTTTTCGTTGATCATCAGTATGACCATATTTGGATGTTCAGAGGCTCCATAGTTACCATGGAAACCCTGTCATCTTCTACAACCTTGATTCTCCAGTCAAACCCATGCAGTTGGATCAGTGACAGTGGATGGACACACTGGGTTTATGTCTTCAGTCACTGATATCTGTGCTGAAAAAGTCACTTTTTCTTGATATATTTTTTTGATACAATAACCTTTGAATGTACTTTGGGTTTTCATGAACATCTAAATGAAGTGTAGGAAAATAAACATAAACATAGGGAAATGCATGAGTTAGAGGTGGAAAATACAAAATACAGAGGGTAGATTATGATAAAACACTAAAGTAAAGGTTGAACAGAGAAAAAATAATTTGAGAACCTCCATAAAAGTAAAACAAAAGAAAACAAAGAGAAAATTTTGGGAGGTGACATTATTTCTAAGTTATTATGCTAGTGTTTTCCTGGTCAACTGTGTGGCCCCTGAACTACAAAGAGGGACAGCCCTGGTTTCAAGTCCATCACATAAACTTCGGTCTGAATCTGGGTTCTGCAATAATGCATGGTTTTCTTCACGGTAATGGAGCTCTTGATACCTGGCATGGTCTAAACCAGGGCTGTCCAGTCCTGGTCCTGGTGGGCCGGTATCCTGCATGTTTCAGATGTTTCCCTCTTCCTGCACAGCTGACGGTCGTTCTCAGGCTTCTGCAGAGCTGGTTTTAGGTTTATCATGTGAATCAGGTGTGTTTAAGGGAAAATTTAAGGGGAAATTAAGGGGGAATTTAAGGGAAAATTAGTCTCCTATGCATCCTGTGTAACACCCCCCCCCCCCCCCCCCCCCATTCCTATCAAGTGAATTTTATTTCTGCTGATGTCCATGATTTCATAAATGATCTCCAAATTCCAAAAGTTGCTTAGGTTAGGACAGAAGCTGTGGATGGTCCAGTCACATCACAGGTCACTAAAGGTCCTTCAAGTTTCTGTGCAAAGTGAGAACAGGTCTGGCAGAAAAGGACTTTCCTATTGAACTCTATTAAAAATGTTCTCAATAAGAGTCACAACTCTTCTTTTAAATGTGTGTCAGCCATCATCTGAAGCCTGAGTTCTCCCTAAAACCTACTGTTTATGAAAAGTAAAGACCCTCGTTGTTGCACTTCCTGTTGTCTCTTTTTTAGCTTA
This sequence comes from Sphaeramia orbicularis, assembly GCF_902148855.1. Classification (NCBI taxonomy): domain Eukaryota; kingdom Metazoa; phylum Chordata; class Actinopteri; order Kurtiformes; family Apogonidae; genus Sphaeramia; species Sphaeramia orbicularis. Next base: position 61,446,736 of record NC_043972.1, read on the forward strand.
CATGTGGAGGGTCAGCTCCAATACTTGCTCCAGTAGAATCTATGAAATCGTACCTGACCAAACTGATTTTTGCTTTTCTTTGATAGAGTGGAATGGAATTATTTGTTTCTTGTTTTAGAGCCATTACTTTTGGTAATTCTTTAATTTCATTAGACTTCTGTGTAGACTTCAGTCTCTTCAGCTGGGGGTGCGTAGGCTCCATGTATGAACCCAGTACTGTGGACACAAGAGGACAATGAGCTGATGGAACAGTGTCCATGATTGGATCTGGGACAACATGTCCTACTGCTGATTGGAACAGGACAAATGAGGACATCTGATTGGCTCTGTGGACATAGACACGCCCATATGTGGTGCCACTGTACTGTGGCAGTAGACATGGCCTGTTTTTCTTGGTTATCTACACATTATTTTGTGTTATTTTGTGCTTTCTGATCAACTAGAGTGGCGTTGTCCCAGTCAGAACCATCAGCACGCCTCCTTTTCCACTGGACTGTGGGATAATTAACCCAGTGAGAAACCGGATATGGTAACTGATTACTTCTACATGGGCCTATGTAAATGCTTCAATCTGAAAATACTCTTTCTTCTTATTTTAAGCTTTTGGTCGGATTCCTGAAGCCGGAAATGAATTAATGTGTAGAGATGACAACATATGAGGGGCGACTGAAAAGTTTGGAGCCGAACATGAAAAGCATTCAGATATGAAGACCAAATCTGGTCCATGAAATCTTTCCCATATCTTCATCCTATCCACTACATGTCTTGGTCAGATCAGTCCTTTTCCCTGTTTTCCAGGTCCTTGAACTTTCTGTATCAGGTGTTTCCTAAAAATGCAGAATGTCAGAGAACTGGACACTCTTTGAGAAAAACCATCCAATTTCTTGGACCGATTTGTGACTATGGAATAGACTGGGGTCCGTCACTATCAGCCTGAGACCAAGGAGCAGTCCCAACTATGCAAACATCCCAACCCCTAACCCTAACCCTAACCCTGAAACCAAGGAGCAGTCCCAACTATGGACACATCCCAACCCCTAACCCTAACCCTAACCCTGAGACCAAGGAGCAGTCCCAACTATGGACACATCCCAACCCCTAACCCTAACCCTGAGACCAAGGAGCAGTCCCAACTATGCAAACATCCCAACCCCTAACCCTAACCCTGAAACCAAGGAGCAGTCCCAACTATGGACACATCCCAACCCCTAACCCTAACCCTAACCCTGAGACCAAGGAGCAGTCCCAACTATGGAAACATCCCAACCCCTAACCCTAACCCTAACCCTGAGACCAAGGAGCAGTCCCAACTATGGAAACATCCCAACCCCTAACCCTAACCCTAACCCTGAGACCAAGGAGCAGTCCCAACTATGGAAACATCCCAACCCCTAACCCTAACCCTAACCCTAACCCTGACACCAAGGAGCAGTCCCAACTATGGAAACATCCCAACCCCTAACCCGAACCCTAACCCTAACCCTGAGACCAAGGAGCAGTCCCAACTATGGACACATCCCAACCCCTAACCCTAACCCTAACCCTGAGACCAAGGAGCAGTCCCAACTATGGAAACATCCCAACCCCTAACCCTAACCCTAACCCTGAAACCAAGGAGCAGTCCCAACTATGGACACATCCCAACCCCTAACCCTAACCCTAACCCTAACCCTAACCCTAACCCTGAGACCAAGGAGCAGTCCCAACTATGCAAACATCCCAACCCCTAACCCTAACCCTAACCCTGAGACCAAGGAGCAGTCCCAACTATGCAAACATCCCAACCCCTAACCCTAACCCTAACCCTGAGACCAAGGAGCAGTCCCAACTATGCAAACATCCCAACCCCTAACCCTAACCCTAACCCTGAGACCAAGGAGCAGTCCCAACTATGGACACATCCCAACCCCTAACCCTAACCCTGAGACCAAGGAGCAGTCCCAACTATGGACACATCCCAACCCCGAACCCTAACCCTAACCCTGAGACCAAGGAGCAGTCCCAACTATGGAAACATCCCAACCCCTAACCCTAACCCTAACCCTGAGACCAAGGAGCAGTCCCAACTATGGACACATCCCAACCCCTAACCCTAACCCTGAGACCAAGGAGCAGTCCCAACTATGGAAATATCCCAACCCCTAACCCTAACCCTAACCCAGAGACCAAGGAGCAGTCCCAACTATGGAAATATCCCTACCCCTAACCCTAACCCTAACCCTAACCCTGAGACCAAGGAGCAGTACCAACTATGGAAACATCCCAACCCCTAACCCTAACCCTAACCCTGAGACCAAGGAGCAGTCCCAACTATGGACACATCCCAACCCCTAACCCTAACCCTGAGACCAAGGAGCAGTCCCAACTATGGAAATATCCCAACCCCTGACCCTAACCCTAACCCAGAGACCAAGGAGCAGTCCCAACTATGGAAACATCCCAACCCCTAACCCTAACCCTAACCCTGAGACCAAGGAGCAGTCCCAACTATGCAAACATCCCAACCCCTAACCCTAACCCTAACCCTGAGACCAAGGAGCAGTCCCAACTATGGAAACATCCCAACCCCTAACCCTAACCCTGTTCCTAACCCTAACCCTGAGACCAAGGAGCAGTCCCAACTATGGAAACATCCCAACCCCTAACCCTAACCCTGAGACCAAGGAGCAGTCCCGACTATGGACACATCCCAACCCCTAACCCTAACCCTGAGACAAAGGAGCAGTCCCAACTATGGACACATCCCAACCCCTAACCCTAACCCTAACCCTGAGACCAAGGAGCAGTCCCAACTATGGAAAAATCCCAACCCCTAACCCTAACCCTAACCCTGAAACCAAGGAGCAGTCCCAACTATGGACACATCCCAACCCCTAACCCTAACCCTGAGACCAAGGAGCAGTCCCAACTATGCAAACATCCCAACCCCTAACCCTAACCCTGAGACCAAGGAGCAGTCCCAACTATGCAAACATCCCAACCCCTAACCCTAACCCTAACCCTGAGACCAAGGAGCAGTCCCAACTATGCAAACATCCCAACCCCTAACCCTAACCCTAACCCTAACCCTGAGACCAAGGAGCAGTCCCAACTATGCAAACATCCCAACCCCTAACCCTAACCCTAACCCTGAGACCAAGGAGCAGTCCCAACTATGGACACATCCCAACCCCTAACCCTAACCCTGAGACCAAGGAGCAGTCCCAACTATGGACACATCCCAACCCCTAACCCTAACCCTGAGACCAAGGAGCAGTCCCAACTATGCAAACATCCCAACCCCTAACCCTAACCCTAACCCTGAGACCAAGGAGCAGTCCCAACTATGCAAACATCCCAACCCCTAACCCTAACCCTAACCCTGAGACCAAGGAGCAGTCCCAACTATGGAAACATCCCTACCCCTAACCCGAACCCTAACCCTAACCCTGAGACCAAGGAGCAGTCCCAACTATGGAAACATCCCAACCCCTAACCCTAACCCTAACCCTGAGACCAAGGAGCAGTCCCAACTATGGACACATCCCAACCCCTAACCCTAACCCTGAGACCAAGGAGCAGTCCCAACTATGGAAATATCCCAACCCCTAACCCTAACCCTAACCCAGAGACCAAGGAGCAGTCCCAACTATGGAAACATCCCTACCCCTAACCCTAACCCTAACCCTAACCCTGAGACCAAGGAGCAGTACCAACTATGGAAACATCCCAACCCCTAACCCTAACCCTAACCCTGAGACCAAGGAGCAGTCCCAACTATGGACACATCCCAACCCCTAACCCTAACCCTAACCCTGAGACCAAGGAGCAGTCCCAACTATGGACACATCCCAACCCCTAACCCTAACCCTGAGACCAAGGAGCAGTCCCAACTATGGAAATATCCCAACCCCTGACCCTAACCCTAACCCAGAGACCAAGGAGCAGTCCCAACTATGGAAACATCCCAACCCCCAACCCTAACCCTAACCCTGAGACCAAGGAGCAGTCCCAACTATGGAAACATCCCAACCCCTAACCCTAACCCTGTTCCTAACCCTAACCCTGAGACCAAGGAGCAGTCCCAACTATGGAAACATCCCAACCCCTAACCCGAACCCTAACCCTAACCCTGAGACCAAGGAGCAGTCCCAACTATGGACACATCCCAACCCCTAACCCTAACCCTAACCCTGAGACCAAGGAGCAGTCCCAACTATGGAAACATACCAACCCCTAACCCTAACCCTAACCCTGAGACCAAGGAGCAGTCCCAACTATGGAAACATCCCAACCCCTAACCCTAACCCTGAGACCAAGGAGCAGTCCCAACTATGGACACATCCCAACCCCTAACCCTAACCCTGAGACCAAGGAGCAGTCCCAACTATGGAAATATCCCAACCCCTAACCCTAACCCTAACCCAGAGACCAAGGAGCAGTCCCAACTATGGAAACATCCCTACCCCTAACCCTAACCCTAACCCTAACCCTGAGACCAAGGAGCAGTACCAACTATGGAAACATCCCAACCCCTAACCCTAACCCTAACCCTGAGACCAAGGAGCAGTCCCAACTATGGACACATCCCAACCCCTAACCCTAACCCTAACCCTGAGACCAAGGAGCAGTCCCAACTATGGACACATCCCAACCCCTAACCCTAACCCTGAGACCAAGGAGCAGTCCCAACTATGGAAATATCCCAACCCCTGACCCTAACCCTAACCCAGAGACCAAGGAGCAGTCCCAACTATGGAAACATCCCAACCCCCAACCCTAACCCTAACCCTGAGACCAAGGAGCAGTCCCAACTATGGAAACATCCCAACCCCTAACCCTAACCCTGTTCCTAACCCTAACCCTGAGACCAAGGAGCAGTCCCAACTATGGAAACATCCCAACCCCTAACCCGAACCCTAACCCTAACCCTGAGACCAAGGAGCAGTCCCAACTATGGACACATCCCAACCCCTAACCCTAACCCTAACCCTGAGACCAAGGAGCAGTCCCAACTATGGAAACATACCAACCCCTAACCCTAACCCTAACCCTGAGACCAAGGAGCAGTCCCAACTATGGAAACATCCCAACCCCTAACCCTAACCCTGAGACCAAGGAGCAGTCCCAACTATGGAAACATCCCAACCCCTAACCCGAACCCTAACCCTAACCCTGAGACCAAGGAGCAGTCCCAACTATGGACACATCCCAACCCCTAACCCTAACCCTAACCCTGAGACCAAGGAGCAGTCCCAACTATGGAAACATACCAACCCCTAACCCTAACCCTAACCCTGAGACCAAGGAGCAGTCCCAACTATGGAAACATCCCAACCCCTAACCCTAACCCTGAGACCAAGGAGCAGTCCCAACTATGGACACATCCCAACCCCTAACCCTAACCCTGAGACCAAGGAGCAGTCCCAACTATGGAAATATCCCAACCCCTAACCCTAACCCTAACCCAGAGACCAAGGAGCAGTCCCAACTATGGAAACATCCCTACCCCTAACCCTAACCCTAACCCTGAGACCAAGGAGCAGTACCAACTATGGAAACATCCCAACCCCTAACCCTAACCCTGAGACCAAGGAGCAGTCCCAACTATGGACACATCCCAACCCCTAACCCTAACCCTAACCCTGAGACCAAGGAGCAGTCCCAACTATGGACACATCCCAACCCCTAACCCTAACCCTGAGACCAAGGAGCAGTCCCAACTATGGAAATATCCCAACCCCTGACCCTAACCCTAACCCAGAGACCAAGGAGCAGTCCCAACTATGGAAACATCCCAACCCCCAACCCTAACCCTAACCCTGAGACCAAGGAGCAGTCCCAACTATGCAAACATCCCAACCCCTAACCCTAACCCTAACCCTGAGACCAAGGAGCAGTCCCAACTATGGAAACATCCCAACCCCTAACCCTAACCCTGTTCCTAACCCTAACCCTGAGACCAAGGAGCAGTCCCAACTATGGAAACATCCCAACCCCTAACCCGAACCCTAACCCTAACCCTGAGACCAAGGAGCAGTCCCAACTATGGACACATCCCAACCCCTAACCCTAACCCTAACCCTGAGACCAAGGAGCAGTCCCAACTATGGAAACATACCAACCCCTAACCCTAACCCTAACCCTGAGACCAAGGAGCAGTCCCAACTATGGAAACATCCCAACCCCTAACCCTAACCCAGAGACCAAGGAGCAGTCCCAACTATGGACACATCCCAACCCCTAACCCTAACCCTAACCCTGAGACCAAGGAGCAGTCCCAACTATGGAAATATCCCAACCCCTAACCCTAACCCTGAGACCAAGGAGCAGTCCCAACTATGGAAACATCCCAACCCCTAACCCTAACCCTGTTCCTAACCCTAACCCTGAGACCAAGGAGCAGTCCCAGCTATGGACACATCCCAACCCCTAACCCTAACCCTAACCCTGAGACCAAGGAGCAGTCCCAACTATGGAAACATCCCAACCCCTAACCCTAACCCTAACCCTGAGACCAAGGAGCAGTCCCAACTATGGAAACATCCCAACCCCTAACCCGAACCCTAACCCTAACCCTGAGACCAAGGAGCAGTCCCAACTATGGACACATCCCAACCCCTAACCCTAACCCTAACCCTGAGACCAAGGAGCAGTCCCAACTATGGAAACATACCAACCCCTAACCCTAACCCTAACCCTGAGACCAAGGAGCAGTCCCAACTATGGAAACATCCCAACCCCTAACCCTAACCCTAACCCTAACCCTGAGACCAAGGAGCAGTCCCAACTATGGAAACATCCCAACCCCTAACCCTAACCCTGTTCCTAACCCTAACCCTGAGACCAAGTAGCAGTCCCAACTATGGAAACATCCCAACCCCTAACCCTAACCCAGAGACCAAGGAGCAGTCCCAACTATGGAAACATCCCAACCCCTAACCCTAACCCTAACCCTGAGACCAAGGAGCAGTCCCAACTATGGAAACATCCCAACCCCTAACCCTAACCCTGTTCCTAACCCTAACCCTAACCTAACCCTAACCCTGAGACCAAGGAGCAGTCCCAACTATGGAAACATCCCAACCCCTAACCCTAACCCTAACCCTGAGACCAAGGAGCAGTCCCAACTATGGAAACATCCCAACCCATAACCCTAACCCTAACCCTGAGACCAAGGAGCAGTCCCAACTATGGACACATCCCAACCCCTAACCCTAACCCTAACCCTGAGACCAAGGAGCAGTCCCAACTATGGAAACATCCCAACCCCTAACCCTGTTCCTAACCCTAACCCTGAGACCAAGGAGCAGTCCCAACTATGCAAACATCCCAACCCCTAACCCTAACCCTAACCCTGAGACCAAGGAGCAGTCCCAACTATGGACACATCCCTACCCCTAACCCTAACCCTGAGACCAAGGAGCAGTCCCAACTATGGAAACATCCCAACCCCTAACCCTAACCCTAACCCTGAGACCAAGGAGCAGTCCCAACTATGGAAACATCCCAACCCATAACCCTAACCCTAACCCTGAGACCAAGGAGCAGTCCCAACTATGGACACATCCCAACCCCTAACCCTAACCCTAACCCTGAGACCAAGGAGCAGTCCCAACTATGGAAACATCCCAACCCCTAACCCTGTTCCTAACCCTAACCCTGAGACCAAGGAGCAGTCCCAACTATGCAAACATCCCAACCCCTAACCCTAACCCTAACCCTGAGACCAAGGAGCAGTCCCAACTATGGAAACATCCCAACCCCTAACCCTAACCCTAACCCTGAGACCAAGGAGCAGTCCCAACTATGGACACATCCCAACCCCTAACCCTAACCCTGAGACCAAGGAGCAGTCCCAACTATGGAAATATCCCAACCCCTAACCCTAACCCAGAGACCAAGGAGCAGTCCCAACTATGGAAACATCCCTACCCCTAACCCTAACCCTAACCCTGAGACCAAGGAGCAGTCCCAACTATGGAAACATCCCAACCCCTAACCCTAACCCTAACCCTGAGACCAAGGAGCAGTCCCAACTATGCAAACATCCCAACCCCTAACCCTAACCCAGAGACCAAGGAGCAGTCCCAACTATGCAAACATCCCAACCCCTAACCCTAACCCTAACCCTGAGACCAAGGAGCAGTCCCAACTATGGAAACATCCCAACCCCTAACCCTGTTCCTAACCCTAACCCTGAGACCAAGGAGCAGTCCCAACTATGGAAACATCCCAACCCCTAACCCTAACCCTAACCCTGAGACCAAGGAGCAGTCTCAACTATGGAAACATCCCAATCCCTAACCCGAACCCTAACCCTAACCCTGAGACCAAGGAGCAGTCCCAACTATGGACACATCCCAACCCCTAACCCTAACCCTAACCCTGAGACCAAGGAGCAGTCCCAACTATGGAAACATCCCAACCCCTAACCCTAACCCTAACCCTGAGACCAAGGAGCAGTCCCAACTATGGACACATCCCAACCCCTAACCCTAACCCTAACCCTGAGACCAAGGAGCAGTCCCAACTATGGAAACATCCCAACCCCTAACCCTGTTCCTAACCCTAACCCTGAGACCAAGGAGCAGTCCCAACTATGGAAACATCCCAACCCCTAACCCTAACCCTAACCCTGAGACCAAGGAGCAGTCTCAACTATGGAAACATCCCAATCCCTAACCCGAACCCTAACCCTAACCCTGAGACCAAGGAGCAGTCCCAACTATGGACACATCCCAACCCCTAACCCTAACCCTAACCCTGAGACCAAGGAGCAGTCCCAACTATGGAAACATCCCAACCCCTAACCCTAACCCTAACCCTGAGACCAAGGAGCAGTCCCAACTATGGACACATCCCAACCCCTAACCCTAACCCTTACCCTGAGACCAAGGAGCAGTCCCAACTATGGAAACATCCCAACCCCTAACCCTAACCCTGTTCCTAACCCTAACCCAGAGACCAAGGAGCAGTCCCAACTATGGAAACATACCAACCCCTAACCCTAACCCTAACCCTAACCCTGAGACCAAGGAGCAGTCCCAACTATGCAAACATCCCAACCCCTAACCCTAACCCTAACCCTGAGACCAAGGAGCAGTCCCAACTATGGAAACATCCCAACCCCTAACCCTAACCCTGTGCCTAACCCTAACCCTGTTCCTAACCCTAACCCTGAGACCAAGGAGCAGTCCCAACTATGGACACATCCCAACCCCTAACCCTAACCCTAACCCTGAGACCAAGGAGCAGTCCCAACTATGGAAACATCCCAACCCCTAACCCTAACCCTGAGACCAAGGAGCAGTCCCAACTATGGAAACATCCCAACCCCTAACCCGAACCCTAACCCTAACCCTGAGACCAAGGAGCAGTCCCAACTATGGAAACATCCCAACCCCTAACCCGAACCCTAACCCTAACCCTGAGACCAAGGAACAGTCCCATCTATGGAAACATCCCTAACCCTAACCCTGTTCCTAACCCTAACCCTGTTCCTAACCCTAACCCTGAGACCAAGGAGCAGTCCCAACTATGGACACATCCCATGTGACCAACCCCAGAGAAGGCCAAGGGCGGACCCTCTGCTGACAAGGTCATGGCCTCTGTTGTCTGTCTCAAACGTTCATTCCGATCTGATTGACACTGTTCTTTGGACTGTTCAGACACAGCCCCCCCCCTGTAGCCCCCCCCTGTAGCCTCCCCCCCCCCCCGCCTGGGTCTTCTGGACCTGGGCTGCTTTAGGGGGCATTTCTTTGCTGATTCGTGCTCAGACTAATTAAACGATCCCACGTCTGACCCCAAAATGAAAGAACGTGCTGGTCTTCTTACTTTAGCTGTGGTCCAGTCTAAGAACGCTGCGGAAGTAGAACCAGTTCTGCCCAGGGATCTGTTACAAACTGTGGTCCTGGTTCTGTTGGTCCTGGTTCTGGTTCTAAATGCAGCTGGTTCTAAATGCTACAGCTGGTTCTAAACGCAGCTGGTTCTAAATGCAGCTGGTTCTAAATGCAGCTGGTTCTAAATGCTACAGCTGGTTCTAAATACAGCTGGTTCTAAATGCTACAGCTGGTTCTAGATGCTACAGCTGGTTCTAAATGCTACAGCTGGTTCTAAATGCAGCTGGTTCTAAATGCTACAGCTGGTTCTAAATACAGCTGGTTCTAAATGCAGCTGGTTCTAAATGCTACAGCTGGTTCTAAATGCTACAGCTGGTTCTAAATGCTGCAGCTGGTTCTAAATGCTACAGCTGGTTCTAAATGCTACAGCTGGTTCTAAATACAGCTGGTTCTAAATACAGCTGGTTCTAAATGCTACAGCTGGTTCTAAATGCTACAGCTGGTTCTAAATGCAGCTGGTTCTAAATGCTACAGCTGGTTCTAAATACAGCTGGTTCTAAATGCAACTGGTTCTAAATGCTACTGCTGGTTCTAAATGCTACAGCTGGTTCTAAATGCAGCTGGTTCTAAATGCTACAGCTGGTTCTAAATGCTACAGCTGGTTCTAAATGCAGCTGGTTCTAAATGCTACAGCTGGTTCTAAATGCTGCAGCTGGTTCTAAATGCTACAGCTGGTTCTAAATACAGTTGGTTCTAAATGCTACAGCTGGTTCTAAATGCTACAGCTGGTTCTATATGCAGCTGGTTCTAAATGCTACAGCTGGTTCTAAATGCTACAGCTGGTTTTAAATGCAGCTGGTTCTAAATGCTACAGCTGGTTCTAAATGCTACAGCTGGTTCTAAATGCAGCTGGTTCTAAATGCTACAGCTGGTTCTAAATGCTACAGCTGGTTCTAAATGCAGCTGGTTCTAAATGCTACAGCTGGTTCTAAATACAGCTGGTTCTAAATGCTACAGCTGGTTCTAGATGCTACAGCTGGTTCTAAATGCTACAGCTGGTTCTAAATGCTACAGCTGGTTCTAAATGCTACAGCTGGTTCTAAATGCTACAGCTGGTTCTAAATGCTACAGCTGGTTCTAAATGCAGCTGGTTCTAAATGCTACAGCTGGTTCTAAATGCTACAGCTGGTTCTAAATGCAGCTGGTTCTAAATGCTACAGCTGGTTCTAACCCTAACACTAGCCGCCCAGTGTGCTGGGTGGGACCCCTACCCGGGGAGACGGGTGGCTCCTGGGCTCGTGGGGCTTGGGGACCGGCGCCTTGCCTGCCCCTGGGTGGCCGGCCCCCGGCGGGGGGGTGGCGGCTGGTGTCCCTGGCCTCCTGGGGCCTGTGCTGGGCTGCTGTGGGGCCTCTGGCGGGGGCCTCCCTCGGCCATCTTTGGGGCGGGCGCACTGTTGCCTCTCGGGGGGGGGGGGGGGGGCTGGATCCCCCCTCTCTGTGGTGTCTGCTGGATGACCAGGTCTTGGGGCCCTCTGGGTCGGTCCCTGGTCCTTGGAGGGGGGGCGGTTGTGGTTGCATGTGTGTGTTCTTCACCTCAGTCTGTTTCCCCGGTTCACTCTGTCACAGCAGATGAATGAGAACAACTGGGTTCAATTCCAACACCAGTCGACGGGGGGTGGGACCTTTCTGTGTGGAGTTTGCATGTTCTCCCCGTGTCTGTGTGGGTTCTCTCCAGGTACTCTGGCTCCTCCCACCATCCACAGGTTAATGGGTTAATCTAAATTGCCCATAGGTGTGAATGTGACAGTGACTGTTTGTCTCTATATGTTCAGTCTGTGATGAACTGGAGACTTGTCCAGGGTGAACCCCACCTTCACCCATATGTAGTTGGGATAGGCTCCAAGAGACCCCCGTGACCCTAGTGAGGATAAAGTGG